>NW_028297160.1:8696773-8996773 GCF_055798465.1 Pogonomyrmex barbatus
GACATAGACAATTTAATGCCGTTTTATAAATTATACATCGCCTGCAAGCTCGCGAGACGAGCCGATTACCGGGGTAGATCCTTCGTCCTCTATTTAATCCAGTCTCGAGGTATATATGTGTGCACGTCAGGATATACCTATGTACGGTCGCGACAGGTCGGGCAGATACGTGTACGCGTCACGGCGAGGAAGAATTTCAGGGAAGAGTAGAGGCATCCGGATAGGGATTTCTGATGCGGAACTTGCCAGACGTCGCGGACGTTTATCGGCGCTACTAAATGTAGTATGTGGATTCGGGGGAGATAAGTAAGTGCAAGGCCGGTGGTGTGTTGGTCTATGCGATATGTAGCTGAGATCGGTGTAGTCGTTTATAGATGGGTTCTTAACGTGAAAGATATTTCGATAGCGTCTACTCGCCGCTTTTAGTGGCCAGAAGATTTACAGCTAATTTCGTTAATTATTTCAGAAGATCAATCTCAGAACAATCTCTCGTTTTTCTTTCATAATAAAATTGTTAGCGTTCAAGCGACTAATCGAGATATCGTAAGTAGACGTTAGGGATTTTGAAATTATATTAAAATAAAAGGAGAGAGCGAAAAAGAGGACACTCACCCTAAAATCGATAGCTACGTCCGCAAATCTAAAGAACCTCCCCTCTGCACTTTATCCGCAAAGGGAGATGAAAGGCGGATACCGTTGTATAGGATCAGAAACACCCCACGTTGTCGTATTATAAAAATAATATATCGATATCGTAATAAGGGAATGATTGGATATTTCGAGACGGCATATATATATATCTATCGCGACACCCTAAAAATTTCATCTCTCTCTTATTCTTATTTACAAAGTTTGTATGTTATATCTTTGGACAATGTGAGAATGGTTTTTGAATGAAGCATTATAGACGTAACGAGAAATGAAAAAAATCGAGGCGAAATAAGCTTTCTGAGAGTCGCGAAAAAAATTCCTGAAAAGTTTTTCATTAATTCTTTTACTATGTCGTGCGTACATATAATCATTACTAGAGAAAGATTTAAAAGACCAAAGGATCCCTTGAAAGGATTAATATCGAAAAGCTAGTACTAACCTCAGTTGTCAGAGCTTGTAATTTAACATAAGATCTTTGTTTGCATTCCAGGAAGACATATTTTTCGTAAAGAGAGAATTAAGAGATTTTTATCAATGACGAAATTCTTTCATGCAATTTTATTATGGTTTAAATGAATCATTTTATACATTTTTCAACATGTTTATGAATTTTTATAAAAAAACGCATTGCTGGCTTAATTACTATACAAACGTATAAAATATTTTTTTCTAGACGATTAGAAGATTAATTATATTTGCAATTATGATGACGGGATTCAGGAATACTGTCATATATCAAATTATTCAATCAATAATTTTTGTTTATCCGACAATAAATGAAGAAAATAATGCACTCTTGTTATATATACGATATCACGCGACATCTCCTTCCGAGGAGACGATCTTCCACCCTCACTCGTCGAGGAAAAAAAGGGAACGCGAGCGAAGAAGGGTGCGACTATTCTTTACGCTCTCACGTGCTACGATAGGACTATCGATTCCAGGATTAGGCAGCAATTTTTCAAGCCTACGGCGAATAATTACCGAATCCTTCCCTCGACAGGCAGCTTCGAGCGCCAACCAACGGTTGGCGTTGCCACTTTTGCTTCCTTGGCGCGCCCGCCGTGCCACCGACACGCGGGCTCCGCTGCTCTGCGGAACGTCAATGAAAAATGTGGTGCGAAGAATTTGCCGGCGTGATTAACGGTCCTGCACCCCACTCCCTAACTCTCTTTTTGCGACAAAGTTCGAAGAGATACATGGATTGTTTGGGATTTCCACATAGTGTCACGATAGATTACAATCGATGAATTATTCGTTTATAATTTTATCTTCATTAGCTTATATATAATAAAAAATGTCACATGTAATTAAAATTTTATTCATTCTTTATACTCTCGAAACACAAAGTATTTCTCATACTCTAAAATTCGATTATAATGATACGTAACACGTATTAATTTTTCGGAAATTTGAACGACTCTTTTTTAATAAGAATCGCGACGATCGCAATCCGAATTCAGAATTACGTTAAACCTACATCATAGAAAGAAATTCTCGCACAATGCTCGATTTTAAACAATGTCGCCAAGTCCAGCAGCGCGTTGTGACGACGCGGGTGGATTCAGCTCGAGGATTTGAAAGAGCCACAGAAACGATACATGTCGGTGTAGTAACTTTCCGGGAAGAAAGCGGAGGGGCTAGACTAGATGAAGACCGGGGATACCTTCATCTGCGGATTACTTATGCACGAGCAGACTCATTTCATTGCAACGGAGCCAAGAGCTGGAAAGCGAGCGGACCCAAGCCGACGGAAAAATGTTTCTATTTAGCTCGCTTAAGCTCTTTATTAAAGGTTCGCTTCTTCTTAGAGTCGCCCAGTTACGGGCCGAAGCCGGCGCTGCGATTCTGTGAAAAAGAGATTGTGGTCTCTTAACGACGACATCCCCCGCTTTCTCTTATATTTCTTATCTTCGTTTTTTCGCGATCCCACGCCGGCGTCTTCGTCGTTCTTCCGGTCTAACGGTTCGCGGGATTCTTACGAGGGTGGATCGCGGGCCAACGGGGGACTGGCGGGAGGGGGACGAAAGTGGGAGAAATTGCGTCAATTACCCGCTGATTTCGGCATCTGATCCATGGATTACGTCCCGCCGCGAATGCTGATCTCTCTCCCCCGTTTATTGAGCGACGTTTCCGAAATGGCGCAACGAGTAGCGGATTCGGGAACGCGGGGGGAGGAGAGAAATCTGCCGCCTTTCACGCGCGAGAAACGCGCTTCCGTTGCGAGAGAGATAAGAGCGAACGAGTAATATACGAAATTGGATGTTTTAATAAACCACCGGATGGCGCGACGAAGCGTCGCGCGAGCGCGCGCGAGGAACGCGAGCGGCTTTTCGTAATGGGACGGTAATATTTATAAGGGAAATATATTACCTGCAGTTTGAATTAAATGAATTCTAGCCCTTTGCGCGCGAATGTCGAGTGCGCCGCGCGACGCAACGTATAGGAGAATTAAATGATAATGTGTACAATGAGGCGGGGAGAATATAAAGTTTGACTTAAATAAATTTCCACTTCCGCGCTCGTGTGACGATATGGCGCCGCGATGTAGAGAGTTTATGCAACTTTATGACGATGTCACCAAATCCGTTATTTTACGCTAAAAGTTATTAATAAATTAAGGTGTACAAATTAACAAATTCTGTTATATTTTCTATAATAATATTTATTATATTGTCATTTTTTGTATAAAGAGAAACATCTCTCTCTCTCTCTCTCTCTCTCTCTCTCTCTCTCTCTCTCTCTCTCTCTTCTCTCTCTGATTTTTAATAAATTAAAATGTAAAATCTGTAGGAACATATGTATAAATAAAACTAGCTATGATTATTTGTTACCTACAATTCTTGTTAAAATATACGAATCGATAATGCTCGTTCGACATTTGCATGAGATTAAAGTAACAACGCTGTGCTTCGCATCAGAGACGATTAATAATCATACAGCTAACGGAACAAAAATTTCTTCTCATTTAAATCGCCGCATGACTGAAAATATTTTAAAAATTCGCCCTGTCAACTAGCTCGACCCTTCCTTCACGATCTCTCGACCCTTCCTTTCCGAGGCCGATTGTCTCTCATCGCGAGAAGGGCGGCCGAAGAAGGCTACAAATAATTTCGAGGGCGTTATTCGATGGCATATTTTCGATTATCGGCCAACGAAGCGTAATCTACGCCGTAAATGGAGGATTGTCTCTGTGTAGCGCAAGATGAGCTGCGGGCTCTGTGAGAGACGACATCGAAGGGGGTTAGTGGAGCGAAAGGGGGATTTACAGGAGTACGAGGATGGCGGTAGGGAAGAGGAAGCATAGCCACCAGCGGCTCTTTAAAAGAAAGCGGGATAAACAGACAGTTCCAGCAGCAGGGAGGAAATGTAAATTTCCAGCGAGGCGGAAGGACGAGAAAAGAATAAGGGCTCGAACACCGCGGGTATATTGAGTGAGCCGCCGGCCTTTCCATCCGTACGACGAGTCACCCCTCCTTTAAATTTCATGTGCCAATTGTACGCGATTGTCTTTACTTTGCTTCCCGCGCGCTTCGACGTCGACGGGACGTCGAGTTTTCGAAGTTGCGCCCGTTTCTTCCGCACGATGTGTCTCGCGTTGAATCTTCGCGCCGGCGAGAGATCGCAAAGCGAAAACAGAACGTGACGATTTTTCTGCATAACGTGTAACATTTGAAATTTGCGATCGTTGAATGAAAGATTATAGTATTTGTTTAATTTTATAACACACAGATAAAAATATAGTTTAATGAAGCTGCAAAAGGACTCAGCCCAAGAATATAAAATATAAAAGCTGAAATATCGTGTCACGCAATCAGATTATGCATTAAATTCATTTAAAGAAAGTTATTTCATTTAAAAACGGATTCATACATTTATTTTGTCTTATATATAGATAATACTTCCTCTGTTGTATTTACAGAGATCACCGTTCTCGACGACTTCTATTTCAAAAAAGTTATATTAGAAATCTGTTCCTTCGTGAGAAAACAAACATTCTTGAAGCTTTGCCATTAAATTCGGAGAAATCAAGAGATTAAGACTTTATGAAAGAGTTTAAACATAGAAGAAGTGATGCAAAGATAGTTCTTTTAAAATCCATCGATTCTACTGATGAGACCAGAAAGGTGTTTGCTATTCGAAGCAAATTGAAAAACTCGAAGAAATGGAATTTTGAACGAATACTCGATAAACTAAGCGAATTAATTGATCCTGATTTATAAAAAAACTGCATGTAATTTTATCCGATATACATTAAAGATATTTTTATTGTTTAATTGTGAAAAAGCTCTATCTCTTCCAAAACGCCGACCCGAATCGATATAATCTCAATTCAATCTTTTTGAAATCAGTTTTGAAAAATTTATCAAATACTCAAATATTGTCAACCGTAAAATAATATCGCATTAGAGTTTAATTGAAGTTCTTTCTCTCTCTCTCTCTCGGTCGAAATGGATCGGGAAAAGCTCGTACATCGGGAAAAGTCATATCTGACAAGAATAAAGGGTGATAGAAGTAGACGGCTATGAAATGATATTCAGAAGAACACGAAATGCTAGGATGAGACCGATCGAAGGGCAACGAGATCGGTGTCCACGGCGTATAAAGTGAAAGATTCTCCGGCGAAGGGTGGCTCGCGTGACAGGGGTTGAAGCGACGGAGTCGCCGCCCTACGTGCCGAGAATTTCGCGCCGGGAAGAGGTTGCTGGAGAGTACACGAAGTCCGCCCTGGTGTTGCGGAACTTCGAAGGGCCGAGACGGGAGACGGTAAGCGAGAGCAACAGTCGCTGAATAAACACAAAGTCCAGTTAAAGTCGTAATAAATGTCTCCCGCCTTCCGACGGGTTTTCCCTCTCTCTCTTGGCCGTCTCTCGTCGCGCTTACGCCTCTTTCTTTTCCAGAGACAAACGATATTGAGGGTGAAAATTGACGGCTTTATCGTGCCGCTTCCGTGAGCGCGAACTTTCCGAGGAGTTGCGCTTTCGCCCGCCTAGCCTCATATCCCAAGCAGCTCAAGGATTCTAGGTGTCTCTCCACCGATATTCGCGATATTTCCTCGGTGCGGCAGTCAGCGAAATGAATGCAACCTGGTTGCAGTTGAAAAAATGGGAGCTTCATACTCATCAAGGAAGAAAATTCAGATAAAAGTTGCCGATCCTTCAACAGACAATCAATGAAAATTGAAGTACGTGTTTCCAAAGTCGTTGATTTTATTTCGTCGTTATTATTTTTTAGTTAACAATAATTTTCTTCTTTTGCATTCTACAATCAATTGAAGTAGGATAGATTAGACTTCGTAACATTTGCTTATTCCAACAACAAAATGTCAAGTTTATCTTCTGCAAAATTATTGTGTATCCCTGTGTATGTAATTATTGTGTTATCTTTATATTGATATTCATTTAGTCTGCTGGCACAAATGAATTCATTTTATCACAAGATGAAACGTTCAAATCAATGTGACTCTGCATAGATCATACATATTTTACGTTCGTCTATTAGCAAGCGATTAAATGTATTGTGCTATAAGAATATAATATTCCAAATTACAATATATTTTATAATAAATTTTAGTATAAATCTAAAAGAGAGACTAATGTGGAAGTGGCAATGAAATAATTCCATGACTATCCAAAAATGTAATCGCATGGCGGCCGGTTTTGCAATCATTCGCGCAATTAGTTATCCGCAAAACCGCATGACAAGTGTGACACAGACAAGTGACCATATGTTGGAATTGTTTATTCACGTATCTCGCTAAACCTTAGCCCGGTATCACAATTCTGAGGGAAAATAAATTCCCATCGGCCATGTGTTTGGTCGATGTTGTGAGATATCGCTGTATACATAGCAACTCTATCGTAACGCTTTAAGACCTCTTCGAATCCTAATCTATTATGTGAAAATATCTGTTTTAACGTGTCCCTTCCATTTGTGACATACATTAATAATTTTTCAGACTATTTAAACATTGTGAATCGACAAAGTATAATAAATTTTAGAATGTTAGCTAAAGAATCGCACCTTGAAATTCTCCTTATAAAATTTATATCACGCATTATCTAGTTATTTATTCTTCTTAATGTCATTCCTGAAAGCACAGTAAAGAAACCTTGACGAACTTTTTCAAGCATTAAATATTTATGATCTATTATTTTAAATCAATTGAAATTGTACATTGTCTCAAATTATGGATGTTACTGAAATGTCATACCGACTATAGCATCGATGACGTATGAAATCGTATTTTTATAGCTATATATCAACATAACCAGCACCGTAATTATAATCGTCATTCAATACATTGTACGTTCTTATGACGTTCTTATGCATTGATGACGTCGATATATGTGACGACATGTTTTTATTAATTTCACACGAGATTAACGCAGTATGGATATATGTTTGAACACTTTACAGAAAATTTATATTCATATTTCTGGAATAATTTTATCATAGTATTTTAAGTATTATTAATAGAATTTCATAATTAATAAAAATTGTGGATATTATGCAAAAAATGTAAATTTCACCGATTCTTTTTTCATTATTTACGTTACCTGCTATAATAAAGTAAATGCATACTAAAAATTTTCAAATATAAATTGTTATAATAAATATTGTAAAATATTATAAAAACATCCAAAGTTGAAGTTATTTTCCAACCATTTTCTACAGAAGTCGCCTCATGTAGCGAACATTTGGCGCCAATGTTCTGAAATATGTCCCTGCAGAAATTCCTGCTGGAAAATTTTGTCGCAAGTTTTATTTTGTTTCGGTAAAAACGCGATAAAACTTTTCGGTCACCATACCACAATGATGGTAATAAAGTTTAGTATGCGTATTTAATTAAATACTTATTTCGAAGAAATATATAAAAAAAATTGTTATTTTGTAAAAAAATAATAATCTATTATATTCTTATTCCAATTAGAAGGAATATTTTTAACTTGGAATTGCATAAATATAAATTCATTAAATACTCAACAAATTCTTCACCCTTGCTTATTACTATTGTTTTCCTCCGCAAAATCCGATATTATAATATATATATATATATATATATATATATATATATATATATATACTTCATGCCAGAGTCAATTAAAATTTTTTGACAAAGCGCCGATCGGTCAACTTTACATGAATATTTTGGTCATTTCCAATGAAATCCACATCTATAACGTATATTCCACATTCGGGCCTTTCGATCAGCTCCCGTTGTTTCGACTCGTCACAAATATTTACCAAATATCGATCTCACCCCCATGCAAGCCTGAACGCCCTCCGTGTGTCGTGTCGTGGTCACAATGATGGGCAAATTGCATTTGCAGGTCATCCGCGACGTTGATATTTGTATTCGTTTGTACATCGAAGAGCAGATTGGCCATTTGCCAATTAAAAGCGTTCACTCTCGCGCATTTGATGCAAAAATCCTCATGTAATAATAATAGTACCCAAATATGCAATTTTAAGAGTATCCGGTTACTTCATTTTCGTAGAGCATAATTTACTACAGTACGTGACAATAAAATCTTTCTAATAAAGTCACGATGATTCTAAATTAATTACTAATCCTAGAATAATTAAAATAAAAGTTGAATACTTGATTAAAGATATTCATTAGCAATAATAATGTAAAAAAATAGCAAATTTAATTATTACCTGAAGATTGATATCGTGTCAATATTATATCTCAATCGTCAGAATTGCACTTTACAAGAAATTCTCAAATCACTATTATGATAATAATGGAAATTACTTTATAGCTACCACATGTTATATATGACAAGTAATAACGATATTATAAAAAGGTTAAAGCGCGCGCTCATAGTTTTCCAGAAAAAGAACCGATCGCAAAGTTTAGCGATATGGCGATCGCTACAAGGTAAGTTTTATTTTTAACTAAATTGTAGTACCATATGGTCGAGAAATGTTAGTTTCCTCCTCAGCTCGTACACGAGAAACAAGTCCTATTGATCTACGTGGATCGGAAATATCGTGGATATTTGCCATGTGCACTTGACTGTTACATAATGATCACCGTTGAAATATCGAAAGAAATATCTTCTATATCGTATTTCCGTCTCTCTTATGGCTCTTCTCTGAATTATCAATAAATGCCTCTAAAAAGACTAAAAGCAGATAAGATTACCGGAAAGAAATATAAGAGTTCTTCTGGACAAGCTGAATAATTGATTCATGCATATTTAAAACATGTCCGTGCGATCTCTCTAATCTTGATATTTTGAGATTGACATAAAAATATAGAAATCCTTCGATGTAATAAAAAGGATGAAAAAGTTGGTTGATGGTACGATAACATGAAAGATTCGTGGCTCTCTGAGCATGCGGAGATCTTCATAAATTTTGAATTGAAAATGATCCAAACTATGTAATCGGAAGGATTCGCTATGGAAAAAGAACAGTGTCCTTCATTAACTTCGCCGCCAGCGCTTAACTTTATCTTGTGCATTCGATAAAATAACAGGATATCAGGAGCCCGTTTTTTCGTAGCTCAAAAAAATTCACTCGAGATTCGATCGGAAAACACAGATATGTAATCATCCCGCGGGGATAACCTGTGACCTGTCATGATCGATCGGAAGACATGCGATCCGCACGTCGAGCGAAGGTGGCTCTCCTCAGCCTCGCACGTACGAGGTCGTCTAACAAAGGTGGCGGAGAGACCGCGGACGTAGGTCGTTAAAATAATAAAGGTTGTTATTGAACGGCGCCGCTGCTGAACCGTCAGGCACCCGCGCAAAAATTTGAATTTCTCCCGCTCGGCATCTGTCGGTCTCGCGCTTTACGTCTCATCTCTCGTCCCCAACGCCCTTCTCCCGTTCCCCCCCCCCCCTTTCCTTTCATCCACCGATCCGCCACCACTGCGAACCTTGGCAATATCAGAGGGCGACCCGATATTATGCCATTCTCAATACTGCACGCGGCTGCGGCCGCGGTAGCGCCGTATTATTAAAGGCATCGTATAGGATGGCCGGAGTAACGAGAAAGAGAGAAAGAGAAGAGACAACGGGAACGACGAGGAGAGATTCCGCCGATGATTTTGACGGTGGCGACGTTGTTTTTTCGTCTGCCGGTCGCTACATGAATATTCCACGGAGTTCTAATCGCATAAAGGGAGAAGGAACACAGAAGGAGAGAAAAAAACCAACACAAAATAAAGAGGAAGATACGAAAATCGCAGCATATCACACTCCATTTTTACTATTATTTTATTAATAATATCGTGGTATATCGCAGAAATTTTCATACAAATAAGATAATTCAGATCTGATCTCTCTCTTTTTTTTTTTTTTTATAAAGTTTAACATTCAAAGAAATCGTATAATAAACTTTATACACGTTCGACCATTTTAATTTTCTCTTCTTTTCATTAATGGACAAATATAAAAACGATCTATATAATATACACTTTTATTTATTCATAAAATATTTAAAAAAAAATATTTTGATTTCGATGTTGCGACTGTCATTTGATGCTGTATCCGGCAAATAAGAAGAACGGCGAGCTCAGAGCTCGAAAGACGGAGTTCTCCTAACTCCATGTCAGCCATCTTCTCTTCCCCCACATAAATACTGCATGCATCCGCGAAGAAATCTAAGAAGAGCGTCGGTATGGACGGAGGGCGGCAAGGGGAGGGAGAAGGCGAGTAAGAAAAAAAGAATGCAGAGGAGAAATATACGCCTCCTTCCGCTTGGCGTCGAGGTAGGTCGGAGATTCGCCTTCTACGGTGACGTATTATGCAAGCGGGTGCGGGAAGAGGTGTGGTGGTTGGGGGACGAGGGTGGTAGGAGAGGGCGTCGTTTGGCAATCTTAGGGGATTCCGTGGATACAATGGGATCTCAATACATCACTTCACCTAACCCGACTCCCTCCTCTTGCTTCTCTCTCTTTCTCTCCCCTCCCCTTCTCTCTCTCTCTCTCTCTCTCTCTCTCTCTCTCTCTCTCTCTCTCTCTCTTTCTCCCTTCCTCTCTCTCGGTCTCTCTTTTCTTTGTCTCTTTCACCTCTCCAGCCTTCCTCCTCTGGTATCCACCTCTTCGGTTGCCGTCGTTTCTGCGGAGCAGCACCAACGAGGCTCCCAGATGCCGTAATAGCTTAGGAGCCGGCGTAATAGCTGCCACTGCCTTCCTAGAGAGAGTTATAGTTCAACAACGCAGAAATGGAATCGCGAGAGAAAGGGGGTGGGCGAAAGGTAGGCAGCAGGGTGAGCGGAAGAGGGTGGCTCTCGGTGAAGATGATGGCGAGGAGATCGCGGAGAGAAGCCGCCGGAGGATCGCCGACCCGATGCTGAAGGATTCCCAGTAAAACGACGATGGAACGCAATAACCGCGGCAGAGGACGGACGAGGATGCGAGATGCATCGCGTACGGCGCGATGCATCGTGGATCGCACGAAGTCGAAATCGAACTTGCCGTCGGCAAACACGATTGGAAACTCCACGGGGAATGAAACATATCTTTGGCAAATGTGTCTTTCATAATTCGCCTGCATCGCAAAAGACGATTTAGCAAATCTGTGCAAAAGTTTAATAAATCAGTTAAATTTTGAAATGAGTACTAATACTTTGAAGTAAGTCCACTTGTTTGTTGTTATGTCTCAATTCTAAAATTTCTCAGTCAAAAATATATAAACAATTAATGGTAATTTAATTTAGCAGAGTTGTAAAGAATAAAATATAAAAGTAACTGAAAGTTTCACCGTTTGAATTTAGGACAGACAATTAGCTACATGTTTATTTTCATAATGGGGAAGAGATAATTCATAACAATTTTGCAGCAAAATATAAATTTTATTTAAGGTAATGCTTGTGAAGTTTTTTGTATATTAAATAAATAATAAGATTTTCGTTAAAATATTTAATACATATGTCAAGCATTTTAAAATGTAAATGACAATGCTACATTAAGAATTACATTAAATATGAATATAATTCATTCTAATATAATCCATTTGAAACATATATCAAAATTAGAATAATTAATGACAACTGAAAAAGAGTGTACATTTAGAAAAGCTTTTTAAAAAGATTTTTGTTGAGTTGTGTAAGAGTGTGGATACGATAAAGAGTTGAAACAGAGAGAGAGTAAGTAATAGTTCTCTCATATTTTCTTAAATGGAATCTGCTGGAGCTATTCGAATCTTATGCAGTTCCAAATACGACTTTCAACCATATATTACATTTTCCATGAACACCTATTAATACGAATAATAATGAAATATCCTGTCTGAGTACATTTATCTAATATATGAGTCAAATATTCTTAAAAAACCTAATTATATTTAATTCTACGTTTTTATTTTGCAACCATATTGCGCAGATTAATTAATATTACGTTAATTTCATACAGTTACATGGTGTGCATCGCGATGTTTGTTTAATTACAGTTACTACAGTTTAATTTTTATTTTCTTTTTATTATTTAATGGTTTAATGCATAAATTTATTATTGTTTACATTTTTATTTAAAAATTATCGTTAAAAAATTAAATGCTAAATAAGTAGAAATTTTGCATAACGGTTGATAAAATAATTATATTTCTCCGAAGGTTTTCAAGTATTTTTGCATATAAAATAATTTTCCGCATAACAAAGCATTATATTTAGCATGCGCCATTTTTGGAAATTCATATGATAAATCCTTCAACGATAACTTTATTATCAAATCAAGTAAATTAAAATAAATTAATTTCTCGCATATATCAAGTTATGGTGTCAATGGTAAAAGTAGCGTCAAATTTAATCAAATTTAAATTCACAATCTGCTATTAAATCTATTGTAAACTAATTAAGCCTAGGAATATTTACATTTGCATATTTTGCGAACGTAACTTACTTATATAATTTACATTTTGACACTACTTTCTTATTAATCTCCAAACAAAAATTTAAAATCCGACAAAGAAGATGTCATCAATAGCATTACAGAAGGAGCAATATACAGAAACTCGAGAACTTCACATTCTTATCCCGAAATTCCTACTCCGAAAAACAATTTATCGACTACCACCCATCAAATAGGTACCACCCGGTCTTGCCGTTGCACTTTCCAGAGGAGAAAATCACGATCACGTCTGCGACCTCCCTCATTTCTGTTTACTGTGCACCAAAGCGGGCGCGCTACGTGATGGCGAATACTGTCATCCTGCATTCCAGTCGCGAGCATCGGGAAAGATAGAAAGAATCCCGTTGCACCGCTCCGTCCTACTCGCTCCCCATCCCCCGATTTCTTCCTACCCGGTCCCCCGCGACCCGGCGGCGCGTGTAGAAGGCGCATATTCAGGAGAGAAACCCGTGGAAACTCCGGGACGTTGACACCAGAAGCTGGATTCTGGACGTGGGGATGGCGGTGGTAGGTCGGACGCGACCCGTCCGTTAACATAGTATCCCCGCTAGGTAGTGGGTGGCACGGAGTAAGACAGGAGCGAAGAGGAAGCGAGATCGTGATGGTACGATGGTACCGTGGTGGTGTTGCGGGAGGGGGCAAAGAGATGCGAGTTGTTCCAGGCAGTAGTGAGACGTTCGAGCAGGACGGATACGGCGCCTCCGTACCGGACTGGACAAGGATGACACGATAATACGCCGACATCGTCGCCGTCGTCCTCGTCCTCGTCCTCATCCTCGTCCTCGTCCTCATCGTCGTCTTCGTCGTCGCTGTCGACGTCATGCGGTCGCGGACCACTGTCGGTCCCGTGGAAAAGGCGTGGCGACGTCGCGTTCGCGCACCTTTGCACCTGGTGCGCCGGGGAAGACACGCCTCCATGGAATTCCTCTCTCCGGTCCGCCTACACGCCCGCTCTCTCTCTCTCTTTCTCTCTCTGTCTCTCTCTCTCTCTCTCTCTCTCTCTCTCTCTCTCTCTCTCTCTCTCTCTCTCTCTCTCTCTCTCTCTCTCTCTCTGTCATGTCCCTCTCTACTTCCTCCTTCTCCTCCGCATATTGCCGTTGTGCGCTCCTCCGACTTTCTCATCCGAGCGTTCCTCACTCTGCCTCTCTCCCTTCCTACCCTGCATCACTTAGGAGGAGATCAAGGATCTCTATTCTCTCCTTGCCTCCCTTCTAGCCACCACCGCCGATGTACTATCGCTGGTAGCAGGGAGGACGCGAGGACGCACCGCTACAACTACTACCACCACCACCATCACCATCACTACTACCACCGTCTCATCACCACTACTATCAGCACTACTACTACACCGCCAACTCGTCTCTCTCGTCTCTTCTTGGGCCGGTATCCTGGCTAACTCGCTACGCTCGCTTGTTGCACATGTGTGCAGCTTGATGCACGTACGCGCCCGTCGCACGCATGCTCGCCAAGCTCGACATCTAGTATGAGCGTGGGTGCCGTGTCTAGCCTCGCACCGGGAGAGCGCACACACATCAAAGTGCGCGCGCAGTGCTCTCTCTCTTTCTCTCTCTCTCTTTCTCTTTCTCTCCTCTGGCCATCCGCCCACTCGATATTCGCCGGTGTCCCGGCCACGTGATTCCCCTCTCGGCCTCTCCTCCTCGGCCGGGCAGACTAGGTTTTCAAGGGTGGAAGAACCGGGGGGAGGGGGGGGGGGAAGAAGGCGGAAAAAGACGGAGCAAGAGTCTTCGGCGAAGTGCGATTACCGCAGACTCGCAGAATCCTTCGGCTTTCCTTCCCCTCTCTCCGTCGCCTTTTTCGTTCGCTTCCCCCGTGCCTCCTTTCTTCTTTTTTCACTTCCTTCCGATGCGAGGCTACCGTCGGGATGTTCCTACGTGCACGTCTCGTACCGAGGGACGAAAGACGTGGGTATTGATCAGAGCCCGCCGCGGCTGCGGAAGTAGCCGACATTATTTCACGGGGAACCGGTTGTCTCTTCGTATGCGTCCGCTGTTTAACACGCGCATCCGTTTGCTCCTATTAATTAAACAAACCCCCCGTTTTATGTATACGATATTAAGAAACTTGCATAACTTGCGGGAAAATGGTCTATTAAAGACCAGATACTTGCTGATAGGTTGCTCTGTGCTAATACATATCGTGAAATGGACAAAACTTTGGAGGGAACTTTCCACGCATCTGAAAATTACGTTTAACTATCATTCCGAATGTAAGTATCCATTAAAAATTACATTAAGACTTTTTGTGAAAAAATATAGATCATTAGCAATTATTATTTTGCTTAAAAATTGCAGGAATAATGATTTTTGTGACATTTATAAATTTACAAAATTACTTACGATTTTTATTAAATGAATGATAACTTATTATCATCTGGAGATTTTCTTGGAATAAGAAAATATTAGAATGAAATAGATTATTTTATCATTTTTTCTAAGAGAGTAAAATCTGTGGCATCAAAATTTATTTTAAGAAATAATAATTTCCATTATTTACACCCATTTGTAAATGATATTTTAAATTTATCCGATTAAACTTAATACGACGAACGTTCGTGCTGTCATTGCATACATCATTTTTTTTTTTAAATAGAATTGTATATTTAATCAAAAGTAAATTCAATGTAAGAAAGAATGGGAACAGGATAAAAATTTATGTCCGTCATGTTGTAAGACACAAAGTGAAAAAAAGAGGAATCTGATATGAGCCACCTGAGGGAAGGCTCATGACATATATCGACTTGGGCTGTCTATATTCAGATTTTCTTTCGCTATCAATCTCGACTTTTCGAAACCACTAAGTCAAAGGTGGAGGCAAAAGAAGAAGAACGAAAAATCCGAAACCGTGAAAGTGTTGAACAAGAATAGTGAAAGAGAACGTAAAGCAAAGATATACGGCATAAATGAAAGAACCAAGAGATGCTTCTGCTAGATTGCCGACGTTTCTTATCCTCGAGTCTTGACACCTGTAATAAGCACCGTCGCGAACAGAAATCGCGATGCACCGCGTAAAAATGAAATAATACTTGCACGGAGACATCACGTCAGGTGCTGCCGTTTATTTTTAACGATATGCATATATCTTGAATAAAGCGAACACGTGACATTGATATGAACGTGATACTTACATTTTTAAATTTTCTTAATTCTTTATGTTCTCTTCTACTCTATTCTATTAAGATCCAGATAATTGCGCTTATTTTTTTCCATTTTCACATCATAACTATGTATTTCTCTTCAAATCATATTCTTCTAGGAGACTAAATATTTTAAACATGCAAATCAAATATAGAGCTAATACCTTTGAAGAAAACGAATAATTTTCGTGTAATCTTATTAAATATAATTTTGATGTTCAATCGTACGACAAAACGATACCAGAATTAACAGAATAACATTCGCGTGTGTGTAGGTGCAATCGATGCCCTCGCGAAAAACGCGTGAACCAAACGCACACGCGCGCATTGGGATGATCGTATTTTATGTCGCATCGTAATTCAAATATCGCAGTATATAAAATTCAAATCGCCCGTCGTAAAGTAAAAAGTCGTTCCAAGTCGAATAAGGGTGGTGCATTAGCGGCCGGACCTACGTCAGACTGCACTTAATGCACAGTAAAAAACAGTAAATATTCTTTCATTGTGTTTCTTCGCGTCGAAGAAGAATCCAAGTATCGTTAAAAATATCAACTTGTGCGCGCAGAATCTTCTACTCTGTCGAATCGGAGTCGCAAACAACAGAAAAAGGCATTAAGACGTCGTTTACGACGTCGATTAAAATTGAATCGATCTTAATCGCAATTTGAAAGCACTGTTATTGCAGTTATCGTTGCTATTCGACGAATCAAAGTTTCAGTTGCAATTCATAATTGTCATGGATTCATTATTTGAGTTGTATATAAAAAAAGAAAAATCACAGGTTTTCATATTTTTCGCTTTTTTTCTTGATGAATCAGCAATAAAAGTGGTAGCGAATCGTTTAATAGACTGACTGATAATTTAGCATTGTGATAAAATTTTTATAAAGATACGACGTGTTTGAAAAATTTGGTTACAATTTTCACAGCTATTCTCAAAAGTATTCTCTCATAATTCTCATAATCAAGTAAATATCTTCGTATTACGAAAATTAAACTTAAAATTCTTTCAAATTACCTTGCATTGATGAAAATAGAAGAGACTGTTATTTCTGCGCTTAACAAAAAGCTTAATTCATAAATATAATCAAATGTATTTTTTTTAGATGTAAATTATCGAACGTTTCAATTACAAATACTTCTAAGTAACGTATTAGGAGCATGCCGTCCATCCATGCCGAACAGTAAACATATTACATCTCGCACATTTGTGCACGCGGCCGCGAGCCACATTAAATTAACGCCCCGCTATTCCGCGCGCACGCAATCACACTTAAAAACTCGCGTTTCCATCCTTCCTCCCCCCCCTTCCTCCTCTTCGGGGGAAAGGGTTCACGACCCTTTCCCCGCCGCATCCGAGACCCGGCGGCGCCGAGGGAAGCGTGCTTGAGTCGCGCATGCTGGCAATTATTTGCGCAGCTCCTTACCCGCGGCGCGGGTTCATTAAGACACTAATTACCGGCGTGCACGCGTGTGCACGTAAGAAGCTAGACTATATACGACGTACAACAACGATCGGGCCCGCGGGTGGCCTCGCTCAGCTCTCGCTGCGAACTTCCCCGCGACGTTGTACCCTTCTTGCCGGGATATGTAGGCGAGCTAGATTGCGCACGAGCTCTGGCACGCTCCAGACATCTATTTACAAGGTTGCACGGTCTCGGTTACGTTGTAAGAGACCTAACTTGGCTCCGACTGCCGGCTGCCTCGGGTTAGTTCGGGGTGGGCATCCGCAAAACCAAACTCCGCAGGCACCGTATAACGTTTCGTTTGCGCCTGAAAGCCTTTCTGTAAGACATTACTCACGTGCCTTTGGTGCGCGCGTCTCTCATCCGTGTCGAGACGCGATAAAACGACATAATGGCAAACGTATTTTTAGAGTTATGTCGCGCATACAATAATATAATCATATTTGATACATAGGTATTTTATAAGTTAATTTACAATATAATAAACGGCAATATTTATTCAAAAAAGTTAAGCATTAATCCTTAACGATTTTTTCAAATCTCACTTTGAAATCTATTCGCAAATTGAAATAATACACATAACTTGTCAAGAAAAATAACACAACGTTTATAAAAATAACTTTATTTAACTTTTATACATTTAAGCTACACGAGCAATGTACAATAAACGAAGTATATTAATCTTAAAGCTAGTCATTTGTAAAGAAAAAAATATTAAAAAATAAAAAAATCATTTAAAATATATTAAGTAATGTGTGAAAATTAATTGACACATGATCGAGACTTTATTTCCCTGTATTATCGCACGTGCAATGTGCCGCGTGGAAACTGTTGCAGCAGTCACGTGGTGTATCGTGGGTGAGGCTGCGTTTCCCACGGGCGGGGAATGACAGGGGTGTATACGGTCGGCCGATCAGTACGTAGAGGGGTTGTTTAGAGCGAGCGAAAGAGAGGAAGACAGACGGAGAAAGGGGAGAGGTGGAGAAACACCAAGGAGGGGTGAAAAGCACGTGGCGCAGGCGACGCGCGCCTCTCTGCCACGGGTGGCTGTATATCTATCGGGCTTTCCACCCCCAGCATCCCCCCCACTTGTTGTGCTTTACCGTGTTGTGTTGCTATGTTGCCTTGTGTATCGAGAAAGTTCAACGCCGGCTAGACGATGTTTTCCATCCGCCGGATTTACCGGTGTCAGAATCAACAGGCTTTCTCTAGGATGTAGCTTCAAAAAGGTGATGAAGATAAAATCATCATTTTTCATATAATTCAGAATTAAAAATAATGCGAATTTACAATCAGAAATATTCCAATGGCAGTTATCTTTCTCAGAATTCGCAATAGAAGGCACGGTTGAAACATAATATGTTTTTAAAATTTAATAGGAATTTTGAAAATATAACAAACTTTTTAATAATCGGTGACCGTTATGGCAAATGTCGCGTTATTTTTAATATTCAGTCAGTGAAAATAAAACAAATTAATGCAAAATCTGATAATACTTTTTAATTAGATCCTATAGTTTTTGCAAGTTAGATAATCTTAATATTTTAATATTAATAATTATGCCTGTTATGAAAAGGTGGCAAGAAACTGAATCTTGAAGGGGATGTATGATTATTGAGCGCCCCTCTTTGCTAGGCTATACCACAGAATATTAAGGATAGCGGGCCTAAAGGGAATATTCTGAATGCCAGCGCATAAAAAAGTTTATAAGGAGTAACACTTGAAAATTCTAATTCTGTTACATAATTTGAAAATACAAATTAAAATATAATATTACTATCTCATTTAATTCACCAATAATTTTGTAGCTTTAATACACACATATACACACGCAACTATATTTGTACAATGTATGCTTTTATAAAACAATATGATTTCTCATTTTAAAATAAAATCTTGACATTTTATAATAAAACTTTTATTAACAAAACAGTACATCTATTTAATAAATTTCATATTTATAATCAATATTAATTTCTCTTTCCCTTAATTTTATATGATTATCTCTTCCATTATTCATTTATTTTATTTTTATAATTTTTAAATTCTCATTTCTCTTGTGTAAAGTTTCATATAATGATATACGCGCCACAGCCGGAAATATAAAAATTCATCTTTAATCTAGTTTAGCGTCGCAGCCGCCGTTTCTCCTCCCATCTATCTTGCCGAAACACATTGGAGCGAATTTTTCGCATCGATCCCGATCGCACCCTCGAGAATTAAATTCCCTTTTAACATCCGAGTAATTTCTTTTCATGGCAATCGCAAGCATTTAATTGGCTCAACAGAGAGACAGGTGGCTGCATTAATTGCAGCGGATTGCTGGTCAGGTGGATGCCTAATCATGGGGGTTGTGCGGCAGTAGATCGGTCCGACGCGTCGGAAAAGGCGCCTCGCATTGAATGCTAAACAAAAGCTAATTTATATCCAGAGGTCGAGACTACGCTCGAGATCAGGAGATGAATGGCTGTTCTCCGTGCATACCAAGTGGCATGCCGGGCCCTTCAGGGCCGCGGAGTTAAAGATCTTGGGGGATGTTCCCCGTGGGGTAGTCGCTTGTATCTTCAAATATCACGTACGAAGCGGCGAACTGGGTTTTAGGAGCTCGTCAGAAGTCGCTCGATCGCCGCTTGATTTCTATTCAGACGGCACGTTTTACCGTGAATTCGGACGCCGTGAATGATTTTCACTCTGCAGCATTCAGCGACGGACGGATCCTTTGCAAATATTCTCTTTCAAAGTAAATTCTAAAAGATAATTTCTGGTAAAGTTAAGATGCAGATTGCAAGCAATACATCTTTGACAGATAAAGACGAAGTTTCTTAATTTGAAAGCACGATATAATCATCCGTATCTTACGATTAATCTTGCGTGAAAACAAAAATTTAAGACAATGGCAAAATTGTAAATAATAATATTCGCGATTGCAATAAACGCAATTAACGTTGAACGTTATTATTCGTAACTCGTAACGAGTATTGTCGTGCGGAGCCAAAAAGCGAGAAGTAGATACTCCGGTCTCTATCGATTCGCGGAAGGAAAAAATTTCCGAGCACGTATCATCACGGTGACGAGCGGGATTCGCATCGCGAGCTTCCGAATCTAGGTGGTTTAATCTATCATTGCGACGGCGAGACGAGAAGCCGGGATAACTAGCACGGAATAATTAATAAATGCAGGGTGCATTAGTATGCGTTGCGGAGGATGAGTTCGTGCGGACCTGAAGTCGGGATGAGCGCGGGCCCGGGGCTTGAGACCCGGGAATTATAAAATAATAAAGAGAAAATTACGTAATGTGAGGATCAGATGAGAATTAGAGGACAATGAAGACGGGGTAAACCTCCCGTCGTCTAAAGGGGGTCGCGCTCGCCAGGGGTTGGCGCGGGGCGGAAAGCCGGAGGTCGAGGACCAGACGTCTTAATGTCTGCATCGTCGGGAACTCGTCCCTCGCGCATGACTATCTCTACGACCCTTACATCTCTTTCCGATAAGAACCTTAAGTCCCGGGGATATAAATTCGACTCTTTCTGAACCTTTGATACCCCGAATTCCGACGTGCTAGTCTGGCACAATTCGATATATCTAATTATTTGCGAACGTCTGAAAAGTGGGATTCAAATTTTTATCGTCCAAGATAATTCGTCAGTCGTATGTCACGTATACATAGTTTGCGAGCTCACTTTCTTGTAAAAATAAGTGTCTACCTCTGGATGGCAAATGAAAAGGTTTGTTACAAAAATACCTCATCTGATATCTGATTAAAAATTGTGTGACTAGTTATAATTAAGTGACTGTGATATAGATTGTTTTAAATAAATCGATTAATTCTTCAAATATTTCTGTTCAGAAATTGTTCGCTATCTTGAAATATTCTTTTTGATAATATTCACTATCTCCTACATCTCCATTTGCCTCGTAAAGAAACATTATATATTCAAAACATGATGCATTCAATTATGTATTATTTTACCATTCGCGCGGAAACATTAAAAATCACCCTATCACCCGCGGTCTCTCGCTACCCTTTCATCATGAGAGCCGGTAAAATGTCGCGAGACTTATCGAAATGGAATACGATGTCGCCGCGGGTGCTAATCGAGGATTCTAATTAGTAGTCAGTCGGCGCAGACCCGACGCGACTTTGTAAATGGTAACAATGTTATGTAATTAGGTAAAAAGTTCTGTAATCAAGAAGTAGATCTTCCGAGCCGACCGCCATACCATCGCGTTCTCGTCTGATCCTCCCACCCTCATTCGTATTAAAATAGTCTCGCTAGGAAAGCGTGCGTTGTGCTCTGCATATCTTAAAACCCAAGGGCTGGTGCGGGGACGCTCTAAGAGCCACCCCCGTTCTGATTTTTGCCGCGATTCATATTACTACAGGCGTGGCTGAGATTATGAGAGTGGTGTGAGAGAATCAACGTTCTTCCGCCGGAAATTTTGGCTATATCGAGACGCGCGGAATACTCACTCGGTACAGTAAGCTTGAAATTTCGCGGGCCGATTATGCAAACTCGCGGAGGGCAAAATATCATAACGCGAAATTACTGAACTTTAATTGTTATCAAGAAATTATTATTATTAAGAGAATCATTGTCAGCTCTGCAGTTTAGCCGACAGCGCTGTTTACCTTATTTGCAATATGATGATTATTGGTCGTCATCAAGTCCCATCATCTTTCGGCAATATTCAAATTAAATTAAATTTCTCGAAATCGTTTGTCCATTATTTTAAATAGTTCTTGTAGATCGCTATCGAACACAGTCGTGCAATCTAGAGTGCAGTCAAAAGTGGAACACTTTACTGTCTCGTAGCGCAAAAGTTTTATGCAAGAATTTGATTTTAAGCGGATAAGATTGACACGCGCAAGTGAGAGAGGGGGGGAGGGAGAGAGAGAGGTAAAAATGATACATATATCGCTTCGTATTGCTTCTTGAGATGCTGACAAATGCATACGTGGTTGCAACAAGCGAGCGTATTGTAGCGTTGTCACGTACAGAGACATATACGCGATAGCGCAATTTGTGTATACGACTACATACGCCCGGCGTAAAAGGAGCTGCGCCACAGTTAGCAAGCACACACGTATATGCACGCATGAGATCATCGGTGGTCGCGTATATACGCTCGCGGAAACGCTGACGTCAGTGGTTTCGGTTGCTTTTGTTACTTCGCAAACGATCGCGCCCGATACGCTGTGTGTATCAGGAAGACGAGCATCGAATGCAACACACGTGCGTGTGTGACAGTTCGCGGGCGTTAATTTTCCTTAAGTAAACAGAGTGCACCATCCGTCAAATACAATTGTACCATTAATGCAAACCGCGCGTTATTTTTAGCTCGTAAGATTTTCCCACGTGTATTATCATCTAGGATGACAGTATCAGATCAATAAAATATTTTCCTGCTATCTACATATTTTTTACTCTACATTTTAAATTAATTTGTATTACACCGGACACTACTTCCTTTTTAAAACATTACGTTATATAAATTGGAAAAAAAAAAAAAAAAAAAAAAAAAACAGCAACAATATACTTTTCAGATGTCGCGTGTTATCAAATGTAAGCTCGATGCGTACATACTTAATTTTATTCATTCGGTGCATGCTATATAAATCTTTACCTAACAGCAGCAAGACATACGTCGCGCTGGATCGCATAAAAAAAATCAACATCGGAGGAAGCGTTATGCAATTCATGTCGTAAAGATTGAAGATTCGCGCGTGATTGATAGAGTCGGAGAGTAGGCAAATTAGCGGACGTTAAAATTATTACCACGGCCTGCATATTATGATGCGAGTATTGGCACATCGTCAAGCCGTTCAGATTTCGAACGAAGATTACGCGAGTTGCGCGGACAATGTGACTCACGCACAATGACACGTGAAACTTCGTATACGCAAGAAATATTTGTCATGTCACGTACTCTTGCGAAACTTATACTCTCTAATAATAATCTAATCCTAACGTGAAAACGTTCTAAAATTTTATGCAACACATCTCAATAATAAAATTACATCTCATATCCAGAGAATTAGAATATCGGATATTCGAACGTAAAAAACTCCGTCCAGATTCGACGACACGTTAAGGTCGTTAAGGTCCTCGAAGGATAAGTAACAGGCACGCGGAGACTCGAGAGGAGACTCGACACGGTGGAATTAAATAAAAATAAAACGCGGGATAATAATGTTAGCGAAGGAACCGAGAACCCAAGACAAATAGCTGAGGGAAAACAAAGCGTATTATAAATACCGGGTGACAGGACGAGTGGTGCGGGAGAGTGAGCGCGAGCGTAAGAGGGTGGTCGGCTACGGTCGGACCGAAGGGTGGAGGTTCCCGAGGAGGAGTATGACGATATAGTAGCCGGTGACTCCTGAGAGAAAACGCTCGAGAAAGCAGCGACCCAGCAGCCAGCATTTTTGCTACCTGCCGACACAATGAGCCGCCGGATTTCTTTTCCACCCTTCCTTCCTCATCCTCGGCCCTCTTACCCGCCGGAATTATAAATTTGACGCATCTACCCTCGCGAGCTGAGAATTACGGTCGATAATCTCGAAATCGCATTATGAGCGAAATATGCAACCGATTAATATGAGAAAAATAAGATGATACACGAAAAGTTCAGTTTGATACGAAAAAAATTCATATTTTGTCAATTAACAAATAAAGTAGGATATATTAAATTTATTGGTCTTAACAATTCCGCAATCATATGTAATCGATGCAATTTGCGCAGTAAATTAGATGTACGGAGTAAAAAGTGAAGAAGAATAAAGACACTCACACTAGGACGACTGTGGCCGCGCGGATTCAGCTGCCAGGGAACTGTCGATGGCTGAAAATGTTCCTTTCCCCACGAACCGTTGTCGAACGGGTTTTCACCAATGTGTCCCTATAAAACGCAAATCAATATCACAATTATTATAATATGATAAAGCGCATTGTACGCATGCAACAAACCTAATAAACAGCAAGAAATAGTAAACAGGAATTTTTGTACTCGTATGTTTATGTTTAATATAAATAAACTCGAGTGTATATGTATATGTACATGTGAAAAATGATCACGTTGTGCTCAGCAAATTTTTCATACAGAATGTTACAGGCAGAAATATGAAGAATCACAATACGCGAATAAATAAATACGAAGAAATTCAATGAATAGTGTAATTGATCCGGATATCTTTTATCTGGATATCTTTTTCTCCTTCCCTTTGTTTCCTTTTTTTTTTTTTCTTTAAAAGTCTGATATATGAATTACATTAAAGTAAGAAAGCTGCAAATGAGAACAACAAAAATCGTTGACAAAAAATGCTAATCAATTACATACATCCTATCTACGTTCAATTGAAAAATCTTTCCTTCCCTTAATTCCGCAGTTTCTTCAAAAGATTTTCTGTTAGCAACGAACTGCAAAAATTGTTAACGAAATACGCGAAGTTATTTGCATGATTGCACGAATCCATGACCATTGGATTTTTATTCCCGTGCCTCGATAAACAAGAAAAGTTTAGCAGGGCAGGGCAGCTCGAGGGGGCATCGATCTTTCGAGGCTCCTCGGAGTTTCAAAGTTTTTTCGGCGCTTTTCCGCACGCCGCGCGTCTCGCCGCTCGCCGGCGAGCTTATTTTTGTAATATATTCCGCGAGCCGCGGCGTCCCCCTCTACACTTTCTCGACTTTGCACCCCGTAAGCCTTATTTTTCTTTTAACTTTATTTCTAACCTAGAATCTCTTCCGACGGCAAGGTGGCACGCACATAAATCACCGGGTATAATGAGAACACTTCGTCTTCGGGTGCTTCGCCCCCTCTCGGTCGCAGACGCATCTCCCCCCGCGGACCGGCTATCATATTATTCGTTGCTTCAACGAAATCGCGCGGTCGACCATCGCGCTTGTACTAATATTCATTTTCCTCGTGAAGTAACGTTGGCATCTCGCCCGTTGCGAAAATGAGAGGAGAGTGTCGTCGATACGTGTTAGGCTATTGTTAATTAGCTCGGACATTTGTAAATTTCCAATTAGCTACCATATGACATTGTATATTCTTGTCGTGTTAAAAAGTTAAGTTGTTGAATAATTATTACGACATATAAATGTCTTTAAGTTACACAATTTAAAATTTCGATATATTAAAAGCAATATTTAAAATGATTTGTCTCTACTACAAGTTAACATTTTATTTCAGAATTATCTTTTATTTTAATATTATCTCTGTGTGTACATTCTGTCTAGAAATTGCGACTTTCGGATAATTGGCAGCACTCTGCCTTTCACTCTAGCCTGTTGTCCGGGAAATGAGAAGAGCGCTCGTCGATTTAAAAAAGAGCTCAAAGATCCACAACGCAAGAACGCACGAGCGAACGTATAATTTAAATATGATATTTTACTAAACGTCACACAATGGAGTATTTTACATGTGCTATTGATACCGGTGATATTTTATGTTCCGTATTTCATGATGTAAAGTTTTATTTACATTGCCGTTATTTTAAATCGCGTTTTTCGCCGTAAAAAACGAGACATCGTGTGTTTAGTCAGATTTATTAAAATATATATGTGGCACGCTTTGGTGCAGTCATTTTCGACTCTTTTTGAGCGTGGACAGATTTTTAATATTGCTATAACTATGATTTTTCTTACACAATAATATATAATATTTATTGTAAATGTGTGTCAATAAAGTCAGAGCAACATTATCTTCTATTTAAAAGCACTATTTCACTGATTCACAGCACTTATTTCAATGAATTATTTAGCACAAGAGCTTAGATGTGAATTATAAAGATCGACTGCATCTAAGTTCAAGAAATAGAATTGTAATGACGTAACCATAATAATTTACAGCAATCAGCGTGGAATATGACCGAGTTTCTAAATTATTTTGGCACGGTATAATTAGCCAAATTCCTATTCACACGTTACGCAAATCTTAAATGTTTGTCTCGTAATAGAAGGAAAAAAAAATGAGATATATTATTTTTTTCTTCGTACTTTTATATTTTTAAAAATAAACATTCCAATAAAAATATAATTCCAAGTAATATCTAGAGTAATATATCCTATCCGTCAAGCTCATCGCGAAAACAGGACAGTGATTTGGAAATCTCTAAGAAAAGAAGGTAACTTGAAACGCGTTAAATAATGTGCAACGTTACAGAGACTTCGAAGTCGTAAATTTTGAAACAAACCGCAAGAACGCGTGATCGATTACTATGCGAAGTCGGCATCGACCCGAAGGGTGTAATTACAAGATGTAATTCCGTTTGTTTCCACGCGCGACGCGCATAGGGGCGGTGGTAGAGGTAATGTGTAACGATCGTCGCACGCGATCGATGAAACTTGCTCGCTGTCTTTCTCCCTCTCTCGCTCTCGCACCTTCTCTCTTTTCCTCCTCCTTCGCGGTCCTCCTTTTTCCCACCCTTCCTCTAAAAAGAGAGCCTCGCGCGTATTCTCCGTGTGTGCACGAGGCAGAAATAAACACAGTCGCGGTGGAAAATACTGAACCGGATAGCATATAGTATAAATACGTGGAGGCTATTGAGGCACATTGTATGCCGTGCATTTGCATGAGCCGGCCGCGTTCTCAGCGCGCAGCTGGACATACACGCGACAAAAGAAAACGCGCAAACAAAACACGCAACGCACCCCACCACCTTCCGCCCGCTTGTCGTCGCGCGCTCGTCGCGTCATCCCGCGCGCGCGCGCGCGCGCGGGGCGGCATCATAGAATGTTGTATGTTAAGTATTGTGCCACGTGGAAATAAACAAACGGATCTTTTACCGCCGCGCGACGAGAGCCCGAAGATCCGGACGTCCCTCTCTCGACGTGTTCATTGTCAAATCGCGTCACGTGCGCGCGCGCGACGACGCGCGGCAAGGCAGAACTGACGGCGATTTTAATTAACTCTTCTCTGTTACCGTCTCCAGGCGAGATCAGTCGCAGTTAATGCCTTTTATATTTATATATAATCGTTACCGTAAAATTGGATAATGTCAATATGGAGAATGCAGATTCATCTTCTTTGCGGGACAACAATCGCCCGCACACACGCGTACACACGCGCACGTCGCTAAAGTACATTTCTTACTCGAACTGTAGAAAATGAGCCTCGCGTCGATGATGTAAACGTAAACATATCGAAAAGCTAAAAATTAATTTATACACGCGATGCGAGGAAGGAGTACGAAATTGAAGCGGAACTGTCATCGTCGTCTCGAATGAATCTTCGATCGCGCGCATCGCAACAGAATTGACGTTTGATGTGATCGCTTCAATGCATCGGTCGATTTCATCATTTATAAGTATAAACTAAAGTAAACATCGACGCCTGTTCTCTCAAGGACTAGTCCCAACGTACACACATGTGCCGCACGTTTTCGAAATTTCGACACGCCTGATAACACACTATTCCGGTATTAAATATTCTGGGAAAATATCAAAGAAATTGTGTCGTCGTAAAAATTAATAAAATTACACATACGTCAACGAAATATCCAAGTCAATTAAAATATAGCAAAGTTATAAACAATCGCAAGAAACGTAAGTAGATTATATATTTACACAGAAGTGGTCGTTTTAACTCTTATTAATAAATAATTTATCCGAAATACGACGGGACTATACTTTCACACCAATCTAATAACACTGCCGACATAAATCACGTGGTTACGATCGCAGCCGCGTGCCTCCTGGTATTCGTAGCTCCGCATTAAGCGGAGTACTAACCGCGACCTAATTCGCAGATAAGATAAGTCGTTAAGTGCACGGCGCGGCAACCCCTCGCGATACTACCCGGTGTTTTATTGCCGCGTCGGCCCACCCCCTCTCGGCCCTCCTTCGGGGCACGGTGAGATTTATTGTAAAATTCGATAGATATTGCCAATTACAACCCCCGCGGCGCTACCACCGGCGCGGCACGGCGCGGCTCGCGCTATCGACGGAGACGAGGGAGCAGGCACCTTCCGGTCGCGCCTCAAGAATTTTAAATGCGTTTTATATACAGAGAGAGAGAGAGAGAGAGAGAGAGAGAGAGAGAGAGAGAGAAAGATGACGCGGTATGCGTTGCATAAATCCGTCTCCCTGAAAATATGATTACGATCACTCTTCCCAGCGTCGCGCGAGAATGAGAGGAGCGGGACGAACAGCCCCGTCGTCCCCTCAGACACGGCACGGCGATAAAACGTTTCATTTCGTCCCGAGTGTCTCACGAGGAGGTCGAATAATCTCGTCAATTATTATTTTTACTACTGCCTTCTACATGCTAATTTTTCCGCGTGTACAGCGCGTCTCCAGGATCGTTGGCTGTGCGACGAGGCGTCTCGTCTGAAATGGCGCTCGCGAATGATGAATATGCAATCCGTTCGGCCGTCCCCCGAGATCGACACGGTATTCCAGTAATTATGCTATTCAAATTTACAATTTGATTATTTACCGTAGTATCGGATGGCTGTAAATGTAAATAAATTTTTACCGCAAAACCGGTGCGGACAGTGCATCAATTCATACTTAAATAAGCATAAATGATGAGCTCGCGGAGATATTTCAATTGTAATTTAATAATTAATATACAACAACGGGGGCAATATCGGCAGATTCATGCCAAATCCGGGTAATAGGACTAATTTATCACCTTAGTCAATGCTATCAATGGAAACCGTTTGTCACATCGTCTGAATGTTAACCTGCACTCATCAATATGTATATCATTAACTGCTAAATGCGCATTAACTTTATTTATGTGACTTTTTTAAACGCGCAGACTGTACGTCTTTAAAATTGCTCGTTTTATCCTAATGACATGAGCTTGTTGAAAAAGCACTTTCCATCGCGCATTATCTCGTAGCTCGATGTTCTTCGATCTTTGTTATATTTTTACCATTATCATTTTTGTTTTTCGCTCGAATTTAGCTGATATTTTTTTGTTACAATAACATTATTTCTAGTTTAGATGAAAGTGTTGTTTCCACATTTTACGTAAATGCTACATCTGTAGCAGAGAATAAAAACAATAAAAATAAAATAAAAATTATGAACCTTTCTGCAAAATATCAATAATACGTACAACCGCAGCTACAAATCTTCGCTCGATCTATCGCGAGCGAGAGACTCTGGCGTAGGTGGCGAAATAGCGTTCGTGTCACCGACAATT
Organism: Pogonomyrmex barbatus; assembly: GCF_055798465.1. Classification (NCBI taxonomy): domain Eukaryota; kingdom Metazoa; phylum Arthropoda; class Insecta; order Hymenoptera; family Formicidae; genus Pogonomyrmex; species Pogonomyrmex barbatus. The sequence continues at coordinate 8,726,066 of NW_028297160.1, forward strand.
TTTATCCGCTTCGCCGTTAACGGCATGTAATGCCGACAAATAGACGCGTTCGCTCTTTCGAACGCGGCCGTCCGAGCGAACGAGTTACGACCGCGGGGCCTCTAAAAATAAATATGTTGTTTATTCACAAGTAAACCGGATGCCGTTGTTTGCTTTGGAGCAAATTGTTTTGTTAAGTTTTGCCGTGCGAGAACGAGGCCGCGAACGACCGCCTCCACGCGAAAGACCGAAACGCGCGCGATACGAAGACGAGATGAGGGACGCACGAGAGAAGCACGACGGAGTCGACCATCCCGCGATGGGTCCCTCTGTGCTTTTTCCGGTCTGTTTTGCCTCTCCTCGCGATGCGCGCTAGAAGCCTCCAGAAGCTGTATTCTAACACTAATAACCGGCGCTGACACTACGGCGCGTTATATTCTTTATGAAGATGCGACGCGAACAGCTGACGCGTGAATCGCGATTCTCCTAGTGATAGCCAGATTGCGTCAGGCAAACTCGTAATTTGTATTACGATGACTCACGAGTCAAAAATAAGATTAACGTCCGTCATCCCCGAGGTACAAGAATATATCACTTCACACATGTCGCCATGTCATTGCGAACTTGTGTCCGATAGATACAGCAGTAATAACCGAGCTGCGATTGATAAATGTGTGCGATCATTTCGATGCGTTATTTATTTAATCAACGTTATAAATAGTTTTTCTTTTAAAAAAAAAAAACGAAAGAAAATAATATAAGAATTTTGCGTTGCAATTCTGTATGTTCTTTACGATAGTATTTATAAATAAGCGCGTTGCAGTGTATGTAAATTCCGGCGTTGCGTTTACACAAATGCAAAAATGGACTCACATAAATTACATAAAAAATTCGAAGACAGACACAAGTCGATTCCCACGCGACGCAATTTCCATTGATAGTTACATATGTTAAAGTTATGCTGTTCCCAACCGGGAAGCCGAAGTTAACATTGTACTTCTTGGCTTTCTTGGCCATTCGTGAGCGCTGCAACACGCAAGGTATTCTTAGCATCCACTTCACAGGCATAAAGTTGCGATATGCGTGGATTCTCCACATTCACGTTTACTTTCTAGAGCGGCGCTGTGCATAATGCAAACAACGTACAATATATCTGCACCGAAGATAGAAACGTTTGTGGCGTATTCGAGCTATTATTTTAACAGCAACCGTTGAATCGCTTCATCGCATCGTATTTTCTTAACTTGAATTAAGCAATCGGTTTACGAATGGCAACATAAATTGTCGGTTTTAACGCACAAACATTTTACAAATAATTTCACCGTTTTCTCACTGTTTTATATAAATGATTTTTCTTTATTTTTATTTAATCAAATATAATATAAAGACAATTTGCACAACGATAAGTAACGCGACACATATTTTTTAACAATCTATAGATATTTATATTTATATTTATATTCTGTAATAAAGAATAATAACGATACAACAACGATATAACAATTGCACATAGAAATTTATAATTATTACTAAATAATTTTAACAAATTACAAATTTGCTTAATAAATTACTGTTATATAATACGATACATGAAACTTTCTACATGCTTATTACCTTATTATCATCACCAAATCTACATCGAGTTGTTGTAATTTGTAAATCCGTCCGTTAAAATGCAAATAACAAGATGCAATACATCAACAAGAAAGTATCTAATCTTTGAGACAATATAGACAAAAACCGCATCTCATCGATGCGCTACACACACATGTACACACAGAACGAATTTAACACTCTCCATTGTAATCACAAGACCTACATGGTCTTTCACGCGAAGTCAACCCGGATAACTACACGTGTCCAGTGTACATAGCGTAAAATCCGACAAATGCAATTATGAATCTTGCGGGACACTCCAGAGGAGGAGAGCAGGACTCGACGAGGAGGTGGGAGGCGCGTCAACGCGGTGGAAGGATGAGAAAAGGGGAAAAGGAACGACGAGCGCGGGTAGCGCGTGAAAGTTGAAGGGAAGAAGAGGAAAGGAAAGCCGCGGAGGAAACCGTGGGCACCATCCGTGGGCGTGCTGCCTCTTGGCTAATTACAAAACGCAATTTAAGCGAGCATCACGGAAACACGCTAAGTAATATCGTTTCGCCGTAGCGAGAATTAAAACGGACGCGCGGTACAGATTCGCAGATTAATGCCCTTTAATAAACAGCGCCCTTTGGACTCGAGCGCTCCTCTGCCCAGAGACACTTTTCCGGTTTTCCTTTTTATTTACCTCCTGCCGTGAGAACAAAAGGAAGAAAGCCTTCGCCCTTAACGCTCGTGATACACGAATGCGTTTAACGCGGATTCCGCTTTCCCCTTTATATACATAGAACGAATAGTGATACAAACAAAATCATGGCCGCAAGAATAGATAAGCTTGGCAGATGTTTTATATAATGACACCGAGTTCGTCGAAAAGCAAAAGAGTTGATTTAATATTCACGTCCTTCGAGCAATATCCATTTACTTGTCACAGCTTTTAAATATGCAAATCTGAACTGGGATGTGTGGAGTTTGCATACGCATACAGACAAAAAAATCCATATCCCAGATAGCGGACAATTATATATATAATCATCATCATCATCAATAAATGTCGCACTGGAAAAACTCGTCATCTGTGTCAGTTTTGGATTATGATAAATCTGACTTATGAGTTTTGGTTTACATACACACGCGCGCACACACACACACACACACACACACACACACACACACACACACACACACACGCACGCACGCACGCGCGCGCGCGCATTAAAAATTATTTTATCGATTCGAGAAACAAGATAAAAAACGTAACATGAAAAAACAAAACGACTGTTAAAATGCTTCGAAATATGTAGCAAATACAAATAGGAACCTTTCTACATGACATATTGGACTGATAGCAAAGTTACTGGTGCGTTTAATAAAGCTTATTCTAGCGAACTAAACTGGTTTTGTTGACAAACGTTTATTTATATAGAATGCATATTGCAAGAATACATAAATTTCCTCACATCTGACATTGCAATTAATGATGATTGACGTACATATCCTCGGTTCTTAAAAGTAACAGCGCGATAATAGAGCAGCTATATTGGTTCCCCCTTTTTTACAAGATAATAGTATATCTCTAGTTAAAAATTAAAAATCAATACGTTTGCCAATTCAAAAGACCTGTTTCCGTACATATGAATAAACTTGCATATCAGAATATTACTGTTACTCCGGTGCCCATTACATTATTGTCACCTGACTATACGGCATACGTGAAAAACGAGGCAGCTCCGCATACCATTGAGCGTATTCAAACAACACTGTACATGTTTCAACTTGTAGCAATCAGCATTTAAATTAAGAATACGATAAACCAGTCCGTACAGTAATAAACTAGAATCGTCCAGTTTGCTTTATATTAACTTATAAAATAGATTGCGGACTTTTTGTTCATTGACATCAAATCGAATGTAAAGTATAAAATTAGTTATGTTGAAATTGTGTCGTGATTACAAATTTTCGGAAATTTGAACCCCGAATACGATTAAAATGTGATAATTCCAAATCAGCTATTAACATCAAATCAGATAAATTAATGAAACATAATTTCAGGTAAAAATATATATTTAAGCAATTAATAATAATTTTTCCTGTTCTTTCTTATTGCTCGATATCGGTCAAAATTCAAAATTTTATTATACGATTCTCGTGACAAAGAAGTCGCGACGCAAACAATTTTCGTGTAAACGTGCGGTATCAATCTTATCGATATTTGCATACCGCTTAAGGCGCGATGCCGAATTAATAATCGCGTTAGATTGCCGCCGTGAGTTTCTGTCGAGAGAGGAAAGGGGGAACGTTCGCGGCAGTACAATTTGCTGATTGGCGTCCTTACCATTAGCCGGCTTAAAATTATTTGTGATCGTTGGCGCGTTCGTTTGCTGACAAACACTTTTTCCCAATTTCGACGGGCGTTGTCGTCATCGTGGCACACTTGTTCAAACACGAGAGTTGGCGCGCATAAATAACATCACGGCGTAAATAACATTAACACGTGCGCCCTATGCGTGGGTGTCGAATTTCCGAAGTCAAATCGATACGCACGGACCGGACGATATCGCTACACGTGTCTGCGCCTTTCGCGTTCAAGCGGAAAAAAAAAATTAAACCAATCTTTTTAACAATTATGCGAAAAAAGCCCAATTAAATGAGAATGAAAAAAATATTTATTTATAATTCTATTATAAATATATATCTTTTGAACAAGATCTATTTACACTGAAATAATAATTTGACATACATAAATGCATAAAAATTAAAAAAAAGTTATATAAAGATAAATTTGTTACTACAACTTATATATATATATATATATATATATATATGAAAAGAAATTATTATTAGATATGCAATTGATCTGTTTGATTAGCAACATATATTTACACGATTTATGTTATAAACAATTTTATAACACTTTATTTCATATATTTAATTATGTAAAATATTATACATTTTCTACTATTAGAAAGATAAAAATTAATAAAGAATTACTTGTATGTAGCTCGTATGTAGCTAATTACAAAACGCGAATGTATATTCAGCGCGTGATTAATTTTTATCTTTTTAACCTTTATTGAGAAATAAATTAATTAATGACGCAGAAAATGTCGGAATCCGCAGATTAATATAATACGAAACGTTCGGTAACAAAAAGTGAACGGTGCGAAAAAGATGTATCGTGACTCTGACCCGACACTGATTCTCGGAAACTGCGAACCTGACTGGTCGCTCGCGGGGGCAACAACATCTTTCAAGGCCATTCGATATGAACGACTGAAAGAGTGGTCCAGTGGTCCAATCTGTGCAATTAGATTATCTAAGTTAATTTGCGTTGAGAAACGGTCTTCCATCATAAATATATTTGCATTTTTATAACAGCAAGACATCTTAAAATATATATTCATCATATTCTTCATTAATCCTCCTTAATTTTATAATTTTCTAGAAATATCATAAGATATTAAAAAAAATTTCTTTATAACTTGAACACTTAGTGCAATATTGTATTTTTATTGTTATATATTATATTTAGATAACAAGTTCAGGAATATTTTACAACAAAAAAACTTGGAGATCAATATAAATAAAATTTTATTTGTTTGTACGTATGCGAGGTAACATTCTTTGTTTTTTTCTTCGTCACGTCCTTTATTGGTAGAAGATGATTAATGCTATCGCAGCATTCTTGAATTGATTGAGCAAGATTTTTAAAATAAGCAACAACAAATTTATTAAGATTAATGTAAGCAATGCAGACTTATTGAATCTCTTATTGAATCATATTTTTCTATGAAATTTCTATTTCTATGAAATTTATCTTTACTATGAAATTATGGACATGATAACTATACAGTTTTCAATAATGTACTGTAAATAAAGTATTCTTCATTTTAGTATTTAAAAAATTTTACTAAACAATTAAGGATATTTTTATTCCTCAAATGGTGTTTTGACATTTTGGCAAAATATTCGTTACAACATTAGAGAGACAGTATTGTGCATGAAATATAAAAACATAAAAATAATAGGTTGGCGTTGTCTTCTCTTTGCGTTCGTGGGCCAGCAGCTAAGGAGCGCCCTGGTGGATAGGAAGGGTGGCTGTTGGGTGGCGAAACGTTACCCGAATAAAAATGGGGTGTTTATAAGCTAGTATCCAATGTATCACGCTGTATTTACATATACCCCGCGTTTAAAGTCCTCGCTGTATATCTATAGTTATCCACCACCTCCTTTGGTTTCGAACGATCGCCGGAGACGCAGAGCAATGCATATAGCTGATGCAATAAAAATTAAATATGATATTTCACCCGACACTCGTCTTCGAATACATAATGAGATTCTTCGTACGGTATTTTTACTTTTGATCGAAATGTCGAAATGTGCGAGATAAATATTTCAAGTCAGCAAGATATGATGTTAAATAAAATCACGTTATTTTATGATATTCACAACATATTTATTTCTTCAATCTTTTTTATTGTGCAATTTACATGTACATTGATTTTAAAATATCGATTTTAAAAAATCGAAAAAAAGAAATAAAATAAATTTTATTAAAATAAAACGCTACATGTAAGTGTTTACGAGAATGGAAAATATTTTTTGCCGACTTTGCGTTTTACGTTTTATTATTATGATATTATGAATTTAGAAAATGCAAAATTTACAAAGAAATGCGACTAAAGTCAATAAAAAAAATAACTGTAGTCAGGCACGCAAAAAATATTACCAATATTCCCAAAACTGGAATATTGGAACATTTTTTGCGTGCCTGATAACAAAATGACAAAAATCAGATTCAGATTCGCGTGGAATCACGCGTCGATTTATCGAATATTGTTGATGAAAAGTCGCTTCGTGATACAAATATGTTTTGACGTCGGGCAATCTGTATTTTAAGCCATAAAGCACGGCCAATTATATATCTTTTTTTTTTATTTTTGCACGTCTGACGGCAGATAATTGCGTAAATAAATATGCGTACGTGCTGCCATTAATACCTCCGCGTAATCCCACGTTCAGTGTCGGACGATAATTTATTTAAACAATAAAAATTTCGGGATGGAAGTCGGAGAATAAGCGCGCCGCGGCTATCGATCGACAGCAGCGAGTTTATAGTCTGATAACCTCCTTTATTTAGGGGAATTTCTGTTTGATCGAGCATCCCTTCGATGAGAAGGGTCCCCGTGATTTGCCTGATTCTTTCGCACGGCCGCTTCTCAATCTCGGCCTAAGCCCCCGGAAGGACCGTGTTCTATATTGCAAATCATTTCTCCTCTCAGGAATTACACAACGGTGACAGAAAAAGATGCAATCGTAATAACCTCACGGATATTTGTGATCAAACAATTAATATTACGCAAAATTTTCCCTTAATTTATTGAGGAAATGATAAAAAAATTTAGCCGATTAAATATCCGTACAAAATATTCTCGTATTTAATATGTCGAATAAATAAAATCGTCGAGGCAAACATATTGAAGAATTTCTGCAAATAAAACGGTTGTATAATAAAGAAATAATATACAAAAATTATATAAAGAAATATTCAAAAACAATAGCCAGAGAATGATATCAGTCATATTATGCATTATGAAATTTGCATATGAAATGCTGTACAATTCGTCATACCGATGACGAATCATATTGAAACGACAATTCGTATGTCAAAAGTGATATCGCTTAGCTTGCTTACACATGATTTACCATCGAAGCAAATTTCGATGTCAACAAATACAAAGATTTCAACAAGTCAAATCAATGCACGGAATGAAGGCCGAAACGTGCAAGACGAGCGGAGAAAGAAGGATATCGAATTTGCATGACGCAAAAGAAGTAGCCACAACTCCCGCTGTCTCGCACGAATGAAGACCGAGCTCTGAAGCGAACTTGATATTCCGACAAGAATTCGCCGGCATTCAATTGAATTTTCGATTCGGTTTACAGTAGCATGGGTGTCAAGGTGATGGTCTGATTGACGCTGATTCGACCGCGACCTTTTCTCGCACGAGCAATATTCAACGGTAGCCACCGGGACCTCTTCAAACAGCGTCAAATTTCCTTGAATATTTGTTTTACATATTTAAGCATCGCATTGTGCGCGCAAGTATTGTTTGTCACGCGGCTGACTGACTTTATTAGCATACCTTAAATCTTCGTTAAACTGTGTAATATGCTACAAACGGAAAATAATCCGATGAAGAGATCGCGTAGACATTACCGAAAAGATCATTGAAATTATAAAATATAAATTTAGCACATTCTAATAATTCTGAATTCTAATTCTGAACAAATTGCAAATTATAAATTTTCCAACCGAACGTGAGATATATTAACACGGCAGCTATTTACTATTTGGCGGCCTCTGACAACGTTCTTAGGATTCCACGTTGAAATAACTGACAGTGCATAAGGTACGATACCGAGAATTATATACATTTCCTGTTACGATGTATTGTTATTCTACTAAATTTCAAAAGTGCATGAAACAGTTACCACTCAAAGATCTTGTATGTTTATTATATTCCCGCAGAATTCATGAAGGGCTTGCCGTATTTTATGCAACCTATTCAAGCTAATCTGCATATGAATTATTTTCTCGAAAATACCTCTGAGTCTTGACAAGTTAAAAGATATACTAAACTATATCAAATATTGAAATCTTATGTGGACGACCTGAACTATGAAGTATTTTTTATTTTTTATGTATCGTAGATATTCATTCAACCTTTCGTTTTCATAAATGTAGAAATGTTGTGTACAAATTTTATTACAAGTTCAATTGAATTGTTTCCTTTTAACAACATTAACACATTATCTTATAGCATAATGATAGATACGCATAAATATCAGCGAATGCAATTTAATTCTTATTTGGTTAAAAATTATTATAAACTTTTACAATTATTTATTAATAAATAAAGAACTTCAAAACATGAAAAATTAATTATTTTAATAAGAGAGATATTTTATTAAATGTTTACATAAGCAAGCTTCTCTCTCTCTCTCTCTCTCTCTCTCTCTCTCTCTCTCTCTCCTCCCCCTCCCCATCCATCCTCTTTCCCACTCTCTCGCTCATTCTATATTCTTTACTAGACATTTATCCAAAATATTTTGGCGTATGCATAATAGCTGTTTTGCGAATTACGACGAGTTATCCGGCAGTAAAATTCCGCCGCTAGAGTCAACGTCACGTACTGTACGTATATAACGAAACGGGCGACGCAGAAAGTATAACCCGGGGAAAATGTGTATCTCCGAAGTAAAGTCGACGTAAAAATAATGGCGTCGGGGCTTACCCGATTATTTATTATTTCATATACAGAGCCGAGCCGATAACGGGCGCGGCGGTGCATTAGCATTTTTTTGTTGTTTAAAAATGAAATATACGGGGTGTTGTCGGCGAAAGAGTGCCTAGTCTAAAGTCGTCTCGCTCGAGGGAGCTCCTGATCTCCAAATAAGTGGGTATACGCCTTCCTGAATACCAAGTCATGGAAATCCTATATAAAAAAAACCCTATCGCGTCATTCATACGGGGCTAATAATGCGCTAGCGCATCGCTCTCGAAGATTACGATTGAATGAATCAAATGTTTCCTCTCATTACTTTATTCAAACTGTAAAATTAGATTAGAATCAAATAGCTTCAACCATTGAAATGCACAGGAGATATATTCGTATCCCGCTATTCTCTTAAAAGCTTGTTGACTCGTATCGAAACTTTCAATATCGATCGTTAGGGTCATTAGCCCAATACTATGCATCATTCACAATAGCTATGAGCAATCATTTAATAGTAATCGTATTTTCAATTCTTCTTAATAAGAAAAATCAGATTCCTATAAAATGCAAAATGCATGATAATAAATGTAAATAAGAGATTTTAATTCAAGCAATTCCTATATCACATTCTTTCAATAATTTACATTCTCACGTGAGATAAAATTAATATTCTATAGTTCCTTATCTTCGTAATCGCTTAAAATCAGCTTTATTAAAGATGCTATAAATAAAACGTCGATTAGAGACCGCGTCGTTTCGCATACGTACAAAAGTCACAAATATCTAATTATAGTTTTATATGTAAAAAGTAAATTTCCGATTTTTCAGATTTTAGCTCACTTTATCTGTAACGGTGTGTCGAGATAATTTCTCAAGAGATGATTCTCAATGACGATAAGGCTCGTGCTTTCCTCACGGGGGATACGTGAAAAATCGAGGTAAGGTAAATTTCGCCGAGCGACTCGGGGTGTGAACGCCGCGAAGGAAGCGGACGGAAGCTCCCGTCGGCTAAGACCCTGGGCGCGGTCCTTCGGCGTTATTATTTGGAGATCAGACCGGGGCGAATATCTAATTGTAGTAACGACCGCGATACGTACCCGTGCCATCTGGCGTGCCGTTTGCTCGGCACGGATTTGAAAATGGCTCGCGACCGACATCGCGAGCCCGTCGCTGGGCAGACAAAAGTTACGCGGCCGCGCCCTTTGGCGGGATCCGGGGCGAAATCTGTGAGGTGTACAATCGCTTTCGTCGCTCCTAAACTGTACCAATTACAAACACTGGCGGCTTCTCCATCCCCGATGTTAACTAAACACTAAATACTAACGACTAACACACATCCAGCCGCCTCCGCCGTCGCCGCCGCCGCCGTCACCGCGAATGTATTTTCTCAGAAACGAGCATTATCCGGAATGTACCGTCGGTCGCATCCACCAATGAGCTGTTGATTACTCATTATCGCGCCACACAACTAACTGCATTTTATCAACTACCTGTCTCGGCGCTTTCTTTTACAACGCCCAGCGTGTGTATCTTTCTCCATTTATGCGATTTCAAATTTGTAAAATAATTAACGAGACTTATCGCTGTTTAGTCTTATTCCGAGATGTTTAATAATATCCCAAGATTACTGCAATGAGAAAACTACTTACGATGTAATAAAAAATAAAGTTGACATTATCGTGTAGAAAAGAAGTATAAATTTGTCTCATTTGTGTTTGGTTTACCATCGATTTTAATTTTTACCATTTATTATGCGCACTGTACAGCGCCGCAAATCGATAGATTGGAAATGCGATTACCTGGCAATCAAAGGAACGGCACGCGTCACGGGTCTGGCTTCGAAGTAAGCTTAATCGATTATAACTGAGTAATGTTTGTTTGATACGTAACAGATACGACTGCGGCCACGGCTTCACGGAAGAGTGCGGCGTGTTAGCGTCGAGCCGGTGAATTGCAAGATTCCGTGTTTATTGCATTTAGCAGATGGCATTGGTCGCCCGCATGCAACCAAGCTATACCAAATGCTTACGTACAATGGCGAACCATCCACCGTGTTATACGTAAGCAGGTACATTCATCGTCAAAAACCCGTATCCCGCGAATGTGGATTCATCCATGAATTTCCACTCGCGATTTCGTGCACAAATAAATTTACGTCCAGCAGATGAGTTCCGCAACTTGCGTAAGATCAAACTTACGTGTTTCCTTTTGCACGAGTCAAATTATCCCTCGTCCAACAATTATTAATACCGAATCAATTTTGTCACGTATAAAATATACATAGAAAAATGCACATATATATATATATATATATATATATATATATATATATATATACGGTTACCAAATTGCTCGTCTCATTATAATTATCTCTCGGAATCGTGGAACGCGAGATGTCGCCTTCCAACGGCCGTTCTTGAGGAAGAGTGTACGGGCCGAAATAACTGTGCACACGATATGCTTGAGCCCGTTTCTAGCCCTCGACTCGTCCGCCACACCCTCCCATTTCTAGTATTAAATCTGACCCGATGCAGCCCTCGCGTTATATTTTATAGTCCGCGATCCGCGCCCCCGACGCGAGCGCGTCCACGGCGTACGTTGTATCAGCTGGAAGATGAAACGCGGCTATTCGATAGCGTGCAAAATTTACCGTGTAATTCGGCCGAGCGTATCGGGACGTGCGACGAGGTATCGCACAACACACCGTTTATTTCCATACCGCGCGCGATAGCTTACGGTGGAATTGCGTTGCTAAGAAATCGCGCGAGTGTTTGATATCACATATTCGATCTCACATACGCCACGAGCGTAAAGTAAACGATATTCGATAAGTAAAACGTGGATGATAGAGCCGTGCGTGTTATGTTGCGCACAGCGCTAAGGAGCGAGTTCTCACAACGGGAAATTCTCTGGCATAAATATTTTTTCCTGCTTACTGTCTAAAGTAATGTGTGTGCAGAGTTGTTTCACGATTGAACGTGACTTTATATATAAATCGCACGATTTAAAAATCATTACTAAAAGTTACCTTCAAAGGCACAAGAGTTTAAAAATTATATGATAAAATTATTCTATGTATTCATACTGATAAAATATTTCTAATTTTTTTATAGCTGAACGAAGTGTTAAATAAAAGTTTTGATTTCTTGATGTTAATTTTTTAATTTCTTGCTTGTACAATTTATGTCTTAATTTCAAATCAATATAAAAAAATTCATCGTCGTCTAATATAAAGATAATATGCATAACGGAAATGAAAAATCAATTGTAAAAAACTGGTTATATTGTAAAATGCTTTTTAATATTAGTCAAAAATTCAAAGGATTTCATCGTCTTTTCTCGGTGTATCGCAAACCGTTTTTACCTTCTTAAAGCGTCAGATAACGCACATTGTAAATCTGCATTCATGTTATTGCGTTCCGGTCAACTGCATCGGTTAATTGCATTTCTACGCTAAAGAGAATGTAAAGGTCATGTATCTTACACAATATAGTACAAACTTAAATTTATTATCTACAACGTAAATATATAATGGCCGTATTCAATAAGCGTTTCTGTCTAAATATTTTATATAATTGTTTCATGCTATACATTTATAAAACATATTTGAAGAATAATGAGGTACAAATCAGAAATATATCAGAAATTTTAAAATAGCAATATTATTTTCAAAATATACATACAATTTTCATTCGCCTATTTATTATGAATTGTTATAAAACATGTACAACAACCGGTATCTATTTGTCATGCAAGCAATTTAATGCGCCAAAGAATTTATCACGGACCACGGAATATATCCTTAAAGAGGGATGATCGCTTCCAATAGCACGCCTTGCCTCGAGACTCGAAACGTCGCAAGGGAGGCAAAAGAATGGCCGCGTGGAGGTGCGTAAGGAGGGTCGAGAAAAATGCCACACATTCCTAGAGGCAAATTTACGGGGTGAAACCGCAGCCACTCTATCCCTCTCTGTCCCACCCGCTCTCCTCTTCAACATCCCCCGCCACGCGGCCCGGTTTACTGTTTTACTTATTCGCCAATGGCAACTGGTCAGCAAAGATACTTTGTATATAAATTTTGGTTACTGTGGGGGTGGTCCGCCATCGGCCTTTCTCCGTCGACACTGTTCAACCCCTGCCCGACTCGCCGGTTTCGTTGTACTGCGGTTTCTCGGTTACTCAGGGGGGATTCCCTGTAGACAGTGGACAGCACGGGGGGTGGAGTTGTCTTCTGACACGTCCCGCGCACCTTCCGGGGCTGGTAAGCAAGACGTGGAATGAGTTATTGAAGAAGGAACCGGCTAGACTTAAAGGGATGGCACGGAACGCTTTCATTCGACGTCGCAGGTTCAAACAGTCGCATGAATACACGAATGTTAGTTATTCCTCGTAATTATATAAAGATTTTTTCTTAATCTCATTTAGTACAAAGTAAATGCATTAAGAACATATGACTAAGAAAATTATTTGTTTAGGCTCGAGAAAACGAAGATAATAGAAAATGATATTTGGCTTCGAGTATGTAATATAAATATTGGAAATTACAGAGCAAATATTTAGAAAGTAAAAAAAGAATTATTCGTATATTATTCGAGATATAAGATACATTACTCTTTATATCATATTTTCTCCTTGAAATAAGAGCTATTTACCGGCCAGTAAAATTATTATGTAATTATAATAATGACTTTAAGATGACAATTTTGTATAAATTATAAAAATAGCTTTTAACGTTTAAAATGTTATGTAGAAATAATTTAATTTTTATAAAAAAATTTCAGAGGAATATAATATAGTTAAATGTAATCATCTTTCATGCATTTATCATCATAACATGTATACATCATAAATTTATACAAATTAACCAAACTCTTATTAATAATCCAAATGTTTTTTTAAATTTTCTAAAATCATCAAAGTCATGTTTCTTTTATTCGATGAAACAAAACATGATACAATGCACACATATGCAATTGCAGTGACCGTTAAATTACAAATATAATACGAATGTAATTATAATAATTGCTGAAACTTGGCTCAAAGCGCAAAGCGTATTCACGCTGTGAAGGGTTGCGAGAGCCGAAAACTGCCGGAACGGACTAAAGGATCGGTCCGAAGGGGAGTGAGGAGGATTCGCACGCTCGAGCATCGTGTCAGACGCGTTCGACTCCTCTTCCGGCCGCCCCCTCAAATGTTTTCCACCTTGAACCTCTTTCCTACCCCCCCCCCCTCTGACCAAACCCCCTCCTCTCGTCTGCTTGTTCGACGCGGTGCGGAAGGAGAAACGCTCGCCTCGGCTCGGCAAACTTGCGCGAAACTTCGATGCCGGAACTCGTCCATGGAACGGAACCGTCGGGACGGTGAAGCTTTATAGTCTTCGCCGAGTAGGAGCTCGCAAGCACGCTGATCCGTATCGCCTAAACGAGGTTTGGCAACGGGCGCTTAGCCCGGGCCCGCCTGGAGAAAAGAGTTTCATTAAAACCGGGTAATGAGGCAGTCAGGACCGGGCTAGGCACTACTCGCGAGATTCGCGTTATACACGAGGGGTGGGTGGTAGGGGCCCTGCTATTATTTTGAGGAAGAGTTCGATTAGCGTGGCCGACGACCTCTCCTGGGAAGGGATTGAAAGGATCGTCGGTAGTTTCTTTTTACGGAAGTTCCGCGACGGTAGTGCATTATCAAGAAATTTATACCGGCTGCTCTGCTTTTCCTTAATTACGATACTCCAGATTTATTTCGTTACAAAATAATTATCTTTCTTTTTCAACAAAGAGGTCTCCTCGATCCTTGCGTACGCGCTTCGCGCAACGGCATGGTTGGCCATTTAATTAATTTTACCTTCAAATCGCAATAACCGATTCGCAAACGTTAGGTGTTTTTTTACATCACATATTAAATTCGTAGCTGCATAAATATCATAATTTTTTCAATGCAGTCTCGTATTTTCGTATCGTTCGAGTTGACGTATCTATCAAAATATGTGTGCGATATTGCAATAAAGGAAAAAAATATATATCTCGCGTGCAGTTGTTGTTTTCGTTGTTTGTATCACAGCGCCAAATGCATCGAGCACCGAGGGCAATCGAGGAATGAACTGTGATCGCGGAGTAGCTATCAACGGATTTGCGGTATCCTAATCGGCAAGGGTAACTAATCGAGGCATTTCATCGAGAAACCGTTGGGACATGGAGATTACTCGCTTATGCGTGTTAAGCTCTCAATGAGCTATTACACGTAAAGCTCCATTAGGGCAAGCGTTCGCGATATGACATCAGACAGAGTCTTACATTTCCTGACAACAACTGACCATCTTCTCTCTCTCTCTCTCTCTCTCTCTCTCTCTCTCTCTCTCTCTCTCTCTCCCCCCCCCCTCCATCCATTTCCCTTCCTCCTCCTCTTTCTCTCTCAAATTATTATTACAACCAATGTTCGCTAAGCAAGTCGACGACACCACAGACGATAAGCACGTCGGATCTGGAATTCGCATCTTAACGGCATCGCAACGCCTACGCACGACGGGTTTATTTGCATGTTTTTCTGATGCGGCGCAGCGCTTAGAAGCATTTATAAAAAATGTCGTATTAGTCATGCAGGTGACGCCTCGACGAATTAATCAAGCGAAATATTGAATACCTCGCGATGAATATCATTAACGTCACCAAGAGTAATATTAACTATTCAACAGTTTCCTCTCCAGCATTTTGTGATAATACGCATGTACAACTTTTTGTAAACCGATGCTTAATATATACATATTTAAAATATGTATATAAGATCTTAAAAGAGACCACACACATACAGAACTCTTCCTGTATCTTATGTAATCATAAAGAAGACAATGTAATCTCTCTTCCTGATATTTTTGACGTTAAGAGAATCTCTCTACGTTTTATCTTTATATTCAAACAATAAACATGGGCAATTTTATTACGTGCAAATGAATTTACTAAAAATACTACTACGTTCAAAGTCGACCGTCGACAGATTATTTTTTATTACAACACAACGTTCCACTACGCCAACGTATACGTCTCTCTTTAAATTTAAAATTTCATCATTCGGCGAAGCAACGCATCGTAGAGTCGCCGCTATACCGTTAATAATCATTATCGCAATTGCACTGTTTTCTATTACAAAGTATTTCTTAACCAACGCTATTGAATAATTTGTAATCAGCTTCACGTCAGGCACGCACATCAACGTGATTCTGAAAGCTCTCGGCGCGGCTGTCGCCGAAGGCGATACCGTAATACCTTACATACATCAGAAATGCAATGAACGTTATGCCACTGATATCGCGAGTGTGAGAGACACAAAAACACGCAAAACGCAAGTATATGGATATGGGTGCGCCGTTTGCCGATGATTCACAGACCGTTGCACCGTTATTACGCGCTATGCACGTTAAGGCGTAGCGCCGTATCGGCTTTTGCGGACTGCAGAAACATGCAAAGATTATATTCTACCGTAGTTGCAGTTGAAACGATGACTTGCGTCACAAGTATTACCATGCAGTATGTTACTCCTCTCACGCTGTAATAGATTAAGCTACTCCTTATTCTATAATTATTATAATTTATTAGCAAGTATAATAATAATTAAAGTATTATCTTTAAATAAAATTTTGCAAATTCCAGCAGTTACAAATTTCAATTGCATGTTATCACAGGTTTAAAGTGCACACATTGCAGTTTGTCATACAACGTTATTTTTTTATGAAAACATATATATATATTTTTGTTTATCATAGCGAGTTTTGTTATTTTGATCGCGTGCGCATGATAAACTTTATAAATATCATTCCCGTGTGACGTATCACACCGGTACCGAGGGTCATATCGCGTGCAGGTGTTAACGATAGCATTGTAGGGCCGAAACAACAAATTCTTGAGACCGTCACAAAGCCTCGGAGAGATCTCGCGCAGTTTCGCACCATCGCGGATTAATTGCGGCGTGCGGCGTGCGGCGTGCGGCGTGCGGCGCCGACGTGCGCCGTGCGTGCACGCGTATCACGGACGGTAGTCAGGTCGGAAGAGCAATGGCAGAACGGCGGAATATCAAGGATATCTCCTGTTGCGAGATTGCACCTTGCGTACGTGCATCGTTCGCGCCCGTTCGCGCCGGCCGCGCGTGCTACGCCTCGCTACGTTTTAGAATTATACCGGAAGCAAGATGCGCCCCCGGTGTTGCGGCAACGGTGCTTCGAATTAGTCCCTCCTTCTCGAGTGGGCCGCGGTGGGGCCGAGGGAGGGTAAGTTAAGGCGAGTGTAAGTGCGGAGCTAACCCCCTACGTTGGTATACATCGCGGAAGGAGGCCTACCGTTGATGACAAAATAGCGTGATTACGGGCCATCAAATAAACACTAGACTTACCGTTATTCCGCGCCGCTGACTCCTTCGAGCTCCGCACCCCTCCTCCCTCCCCCTTGCCCACGGCAAACTACTCGGCCGTGGTGCCAACAACCCCGCTACCCATCGGCCACGAACAAATGCTGAGCTGACCTTCTCGACCGCGTCGGGCCAGCTTTAAAAGTGCTAGCGGCGGCGATCGGCGGATACCGCCGGCAAAAACGGGAAGCTACAAATTGTCTTCTATTCCCCTGTTGTCATTAAAGAATACGACGCGATCATAGCCGAGGTTGAAAAAGTTTTAGACTCCCGTCGCGTGAGAGGTCTACTCGGGCGATGCGTGCGCCGACGTTGCGCGGGCATAACGGGGTTAATAACGAATTTATATTGCTCGCTCTAGCGCAATCTTAAAATTGGAGGACTGTCGAATTACAAGTTGGTCACAAGATAATGTCATGTCTTTCTGGGAGACATTCAATGGAGATACCAATCTTGAAACTGTTGTTGATTCATATATTATGTAGTATATAATATTCTACGTAACAACTATAATTTCAATATAAATATACTTATATTAAAAAAACCCAATATACAAATAGCAATATATATATATATACACCCATAGAAAAAAGTATAACATATAATTAATAAAATTGTATTGTGAAATTGTATAATAAGGTTGTACATGTGAAATATTTTTATAAAATCAACTCTTTTTCAATGCAAAAATTCAATTGAAGAAAAGTAGAGTTTCAAAACTTTGGCAGACTTTCGATTAATTAATTCACAACAACATAAAAACAATAATTTTTTATAAATAAATTTTCCCGTTTCCTCTCAATATATTAACGATTGAGACTTATCCCGCAATCGATCCCTGTCGGCTATTTAATTTTTTTCCTTTAATTGGCTAATCACGAAATTATCAGCCCCATAAAGCTCGAGAGAGGCGCCAACCCTTTGCGGCCCCTATCGTCGACGGCGTCGACTCCCGCGGGGGTGGTGCGCGGTGCTCTTAATTGCAAATTGGTGAAATAATTGAAACAACTCTCGTAAAAATAGTTGAAAAGTCGTAATTCGGTCGTAAAAGCTGAAAACCGCAACGCGCCACCATTACCCTCCACCTCGTTCCTCTTTTACTCGGCAAATGCTTCGAGAAAGGGGTTGGCGGCGGCGTCAGAAACGCTGGAAGAGTTCTGTCGGATTTTGATGGGGTTCGGGTAGCTCGATCTTCTTGGCGGATAAGCCTTATGGTCCCGTGGGATGAAACTGTACCCGAATAGAACGCCGTAGAGAACGGCGCGATCACGGGAGCGGCTATTAACATGGCGGGCATGGTGCAATTTGCGAGTCGCGAGCATTCGTTCATTTACGACGGATTGTACCTTGGAGAAAGATTATACATCGAAACCCGTAAATTATTATTCCGACAAGCATTCCACTATATAAATTCTGCACCCCGGCGCGGCATAGAAAATCTATTTATTTAAATCTACCTTACGCGTGCGTCTAAGTGGCCCGAAGTTACGAGCGCAGACACTAACGATCTGCACGCGCGGGGAGAGGGGAAAAAAAGGGGGAAAGATAGCGAAACTGTGCCAAATTGGGGTTACGAGGAACTTCACAACCTGTCCATGCAAAATTTATCGCTTCATTTACATGTTACTGTTCGGCTCGTGCCGTGCGTTAATACCTTCCACGATCGATGAATTATTCATAAAATGAATGCCGCTTCTTCGCTGTGTGTTTCGACTTATTGTTAGACTTTTTCTCGTATGTTGCAAACGACGGGATGCCCGCATAAAATTGGCTTGGTTCTTTCGTGTCAGTAGTAAAACTAGCATGAATATCAAGATCCCGCGGAAAAATAGCTGCCGCGTTACTCCTACATTGGCCTACGTCCAGCTTCTCGAGTTACAATAACCAGGAACAGACAAGCGAAAATTTGATTTTTTTTTACTATTTGATTAATATCCTCAACCTTTACCCTTTACCCGCACAAGAAGCAGAGGGGTAAGTATACATGTAGATTGTAAATATCCAAATCTTAAAAATGTAAAATATTTAATGTATGATATCGAGTAATTTATTGCAATCAATGCAATCAATGGAGAGCGCAACATAAAAATATTACGAAATCAATAAAACGTTTAGATCCTCTCTGGGCTCTCCACCGAGAAAAGATAATTTGCATATCGGCTTTCTCAATCTGCTGATATGAAATCAGTCAGTTTTCAAAACATTCACGTCTGCCGATTGCGGAGCGTATTGGAGCAGGCGGAGCGTGGATTAAGTCTCGGTTATATTTCTTCCGGCGGAAGTAAAATATTTGAACGCGCGCCGCCGCGAGAAATGCAGGCGATCGGGTGTTTTTCTTCGGGAAAAAAGGGAGGGGAGAGAAGATTTGAAAACACGGAAGGAATTTCCACCGCGCCGCGATATTAGCCGGTGTTGTACCGACCGCTGTTATATTTGATTGGGCCGCTCGTGTAAGAACACCCCCGAGCTCTCCTCCGATCCCATCCACTACTCTTCCCCTGCCCGACCACCCCCCCCCCCTTCCCTTTGCTCATCCACTCCCTCGGTCTGCACAGCGAAATGTTGGTTAAATAATATCCGCGCTTCCAACCGTAATTATCTCGCTCTCAGATTTTCTGCCTCGCGGGGACGGCGGAAGGGCGGGTGGTTGGGCGAGTTTCGCGGTAAGAGACGCGCGCGGACGGGAGAGAGAGGGAGAGAGAGAGAAAGAGGGGATGGATAGAACTTCGAGATTGAAGGAAAGGACTGGGGTATGAGGGGATTAGAGATAGTGCTGATATTCGCGCTACAGATATTCGGAGATAGCGGGGGGATTTTATTAAATGTAGCGGAGTTACTGAATAATACTTTCATGTACTTTTTGACGTTTATTTATCATATTGTTTCACTCAGCCGTCGCGAGTGCAGGCGAGGAAAAATATTTCGAAATTGTGAATAAACACCTTTTCAAACCATGAAACTTTTATGATTAACGAAGTATTTGTAGAATACAATGAAATGCATTAAAATATATATCTCTCCATTCGCTCGCCAGTTTCTAATCTCTTTGACTCTCGCAAGCTCGATTTTTTTTTTTTGAAAATTCTTGAACGGTATTTCTTGTCGTAATTTTATATATCGTAAGAGACATTCATTAAAGCCACTGCAATTATAAAATGCGAACGCACAAGCCAAGATATAACGCGACATAAACAACGTTAGGAACAACTAGCAATTGCACGTTATTATAAAATGAAAGGTGCGAAAGGTGCAACGTAAAAGAACGGCCGATATCGTGCGTCGCCAGAAATACACAGGAGAAGGCCTATATGGTCGACCACCATCGTGCACTTTCACGCGATCGATTTTAGCTAATTGCAAACCGGTGCTATATAACGAGCGTATATGGGAGGGAGACAGAAGATCGTTGGAAAGGTGGCAGTACGTAGGTTGGAGGGAAGGCCCGCGAATGGAACGGGAAATATGCAAAGTGTTTACGATCGTGCAACATGCTGCCGACCCAAGTTCACCCCTTCCTCTCTCACCCCCTATGTCACTCCCGTGCTTTTATCCATCCCTCTAAGAGGGATGCAGAGTCTGCAAAGGAAGTGCGCCACGTTCATCGTTTCCGTTATTGATGTACAGAAGTTTAAATTCTGACTCATACTTCACCCTTTTCAAAGATTTATTTTATTAAGATTATTTATATTTGTATATTCTTAATATTTTCAAGTTATCATTTTTTTCTCGAAAAATGTATATTTTCTGAAATAAATAAAATTAGTCAAAATATAATATTATAAAAAGTAATATATTTTTTGGCTTTATAACTTACGCGGATTATGTTTATTCGCTCTTCACGAAAAATTATATCTTAGAACGAAGCAGTTATGTAATTGATATTAGATTATAATAATGTAATTGGATTAGATGATATATATATATATATATATATATATAATATATTTAATATTTTATTATATTGTTCTAATATATTTTCTAGAACAAAAAATAGATATTACTTATAACATGTAATAATAAAATAATAGTATAAAATTTTTTATTAAAAAATAAAAATCTCTAAACTTGTAATTTTATTTCAGAAAATAATGTGAACTTTTATCAGTAAAATAGATTTACGCGTTTGATGTAATTGGAAGACTTTATTGTTTTACACATTATTTTCAATAATACGCATTGAATTATTTTTTAATTCGAATTAATATTAATTTTTATATAATTCTATTCCGCGACTGCACGAGACATTTTTACACGGTATTTTAATAATGCACTGCATTTGAATAATAAACCATCACATAAAGGCATAGCACCTTAAAACAATTAGTAATGAAACTGTTTATCTGGAAAATCAAAGATATAAAAATTTATATTAAACTGAAAAATTAAATTTAAAATAAATTTTGTCTTATTTGTAAAGTAATATAAATTACATCAAATGCGTTGAATTTAATAAAAGGATAAATAATTCCTACAAATTAAATATCATCAAAAATATTATTTGTCGATCGTATTTTTTTGAATAAATTAGGAAATTAAAAGTATTCTTTGTATTATTATATTATCCAACCGATAACGTAGCGAAAGCGTTTTGCAAAATTATATTTATGTGTTTTCGTCAATATCGCGTTGTAAAGCGCATTGTAAAACACAAACGCAAATATCTTGTCTCCTTTGTCAAATGATGTATCGTTCATTCATCTCTTTTCGATAATAATCGGTCCAATTATATTTTCGCAATTTATAGCAAGACAGGGTAAAAGACCTGCCGCCCTTTGCGGCTCGCTCTCGACGCGACTTCACTTATAAAAACGCAATTTCCTTGTAACAATATAGCATAATAAATGCCGAGGGTTGCTTTCTCGGGAGCGGTTGAAGAGCCCACTTTCGCCAGGCCAAGCGGCGAGCGGCTCCGATTCGCCATTACAGTTTGTAATGTACTTACGTAACTTCTGTTTATACACCAACTTTTCTCCACCCGTACTTACTCCGTCTCAGCCTCCTTGCCGCTTGCAACAGCCCGTTTCATCCCTCGCCCGCGGCGTTCCGCTCTGATATCATTTTTAATGTCTGAAAATTATCTTCGCCACCTCTCTACGTTTCTACCCCTTTTTGACCAAAATGCTTCTTTTTACCATCCTCGTCTTATGGCGACGGCATAGTTGTTCTCTATATTCGTTATTATTGCTTACGTCACGCGATGCTTTTTACCTTTTTTATACTGTCTCCTTCATCGTTTTTCTCATTTATAACATACTTCATAAATATGTTACATTTTTTATATGTTATATTTTTATATGTAACTATATTTTATATTTACCGTTTTTAAAAATTATTTTGTGATTTATAAATGTTTACACATGATGTAAACACATGATCCCTTTAATTTTTGAAAAAATGTTAGCAGAACAAAATTTATCCTAAAAGTATAAAGATAATAACACATGTTCTTATAATGATAATGATGATATAACATCTAGAGTAAGAGCTTCATTAATCAAATTAAATAGCAAAATGTTATTTACAATTAAAACATAAAAATCGAATTTATAAAATTTATAACGTAGAGCAAATAAAAAACCCATGTTACTTTGAAGTAAGATAATTATTATTTAAAACAATTATTATATAATTATTTTTTAAAATAAATAACACATAATAAATATTTTTTTATAATACTGATTTAATATTAAATAATGTAATAATAAAAAGTATATCTTATGATAAAATTTTAGACTATAAAATTTCACACTTTAAACCTAGATATAATAATAATTTTTCAAAATTTATATGAAAATATTTCATAATATTTTAATAAAATGTCAAAATGAAATCCATAAAATGATTTTATAATAATTTAGATTTTTTTTTATCTGTTACATCGAAAAGGAGGCAAAAATATTGTGAAAAAAAATTTGTGTAATATCCTTGGTTAGACGAACTGTTTCCTCGTTTTACTAAAGTAGTTCATATGTGAAACATCGATTAGTTATTGAAAAGTCGAAAGAAAACAAACCGCTGTAAACGTTTTCACTATATACCGTAACAAACAATTTATACCGCAATGTTTGTGAGGATATTTGCTACATATATACTTAGATACTGTTTTTTGCCTAGAACATATGACCAAATAAATTAATTAACTTCATTATTTTAAAACAATATCGCGAATAGTAATATAAAATTATATTTGTATAAAATTAATAACTGTGGAAAAAATATTTATACACACTTGAATGAATCAAACGCAATTAATCATTCTTTTAATTTTACTTTCAAAATACTTAACCCTGGCCATACACGCGCACTCTGACGAGATTATTTATTACGCACAAATTTTCGGCGACCGATGCAAAAAATTTCTCCACGTGCCGTAATTGCAATGATTCGATGCGTAATTCATCGTGTTGGTCGATGCATTTTTCTCATTTTAGATCGGTATCATGACATTTCACAAAGTGCGTAGTTCCGGCTCGAACGGTCCCGATGGGGATGAGGCATGGAACTGGAATGCAGCTGCAGTTCAATGCAACTGCATTGAAAACAAGCCATGGTGCATCGAGGCCTCGGGCGCTTATAATCGTTATGTTTAGTCGCTTGTGTTCCTGCATTTTCCACGGTATTTACACTTCACTGAAATCTCATGAAAAAGTAATAAAATAAACACCGATCCCGGGGATCGAGCGCCGGAAATAGGATATCGCGATATTTATTCTGGCTTCGTGTCATACGCCTATTTATAATGGACGGCATTTACTAACTCGGCTGCATATTTTATCTTTCACTGTTGCAGTAATTCTGGATAATATCCACCATCGCAAAAAAAATGACGCTGTTCGTGGGTCAAAGCGAATATTCCCTCGCGAGTTTTTCCGATGATTTCATACATGGTTGTAGCTATAAGGAAATTTTGTTACGTCGTTATAACGGCAAATAATATTTTACTGTGAATGCATATATTCGATTAGCTTGCTAAATTACTTTAATGATTTAACTTTCATTAATGATTAACTCTGTAACAAAGAACAGAATTACACATTACTTGGAAAAATTAACATTACGTAAAAGGATATTTTTTTTGTCTAATTAATAAGTCTTTTGAAGAATAAGTATAGTATTAATATTTAATTTCAAATCTTTTCAATTATAATTTAATGAAAATTTAGAAAGAAATTTGTTTTTTCAGTATTTCTATAAAATTAATAGTATTCTTTCTTCAATTTCTTTTCCCATTCCTATTACCATATTTGGTACCTATTGAAGCTTTTTTCCTTATTAACTTTCAGATAATATTACTTCAAAAATGTCTAGCGTAATCCATAATTGACCATAAATCATCTAATTAATGTCCGACTGCGTCGTACGTATTGGCCAACAATGTACGTTATTATTCTGCGGGGGGAAAAAAAAACTGTCCTTCCAATTTTTTTGCGAACTTTAAAAAGCAGTACAATCGACGGCGGATAACGTCATCCACTTTGCTCGTCAAATAAACATCTCGATGGAACGGCGCACGAATAAACTCGAGTCAAAGGAACGATTATCATCGCGTCGTATTTTGCTCGTCGATTTCGTCGGTTCGCGCTACTTCGTGCTTCGTGTTTGTGCCGGCCATCGAACGACGGGGCACGACACTCGCCGCGCGAGTTGGACGGCAAAACTAAACAGACCACGAGGCGACATTAAAGTGATGGCGCGAGTTAAACTGACAACCTTCGCCACTTTCCCGGAAGCATAAGCTATCTCGCGCGGCCTGTCGCTTTTGCCGCGAGTGTATTTTCATTGTCGCTTTTATCCTACCTTCGCGATCGGTAACGCGTCCGCACCGCGCGTTCCGCACGATCTCGCACCGCGCGTTTGATTGTTTTCCGAATGAATGAGACGAAATTATAAATAGACTCGCGAGCGATTTTCCGCTACCATCGCACCTCTTCATGCGCGACCCACCGGACACGGATCGCGCGCGATGGAAATTACGCATCGTCGCGCGAAAAGTTCCGCTCGCCTCGCGCCTGTCAATCCGTTTCAATTAAATGCATACGACCGAATAAATTTATACTCGGTCTCTAATAACTAGCTATTTGACAGTAATTTATCGATTTGTAACGTTTCTATAATCGCAACCCGCGCTGTGAAACGCGATCTATCATACCACGTGTATGGGTACTTTAAATAACTCAAGAGAATATTATATAAATTTTATAATAAAGATTTGTTGATTTTTTTATCACTAGATTAGTTAGATTAAGATCTTTGAAATTAAAATTAAGAGATGTTACTTATTTCTCGGTTAAATTTCAAATATGTAGTCTCATGTCAAACTTGATCCCAGATAATATATATTTTATTTGTTATTAATAACATTTGATATCAACATTTATTTGTAAGTTTCTGTATATCAGTCGAGATAATGATAACTTACAGCGTGAATCGTATTTCTATTTAAAAAAAAAAAAAAATCTTCAGATATATCTTTGCGGCAATTTCCGTTTATTGCATAATCTAATTATCCGATTATGCAATCTCATCGTCCGCCGAGATTCCAAGTGGAATCTCCTCATTTCAAAAATCTCGTATATAAGAAAATTTATAAGTGATTTTCCGACAGGTCGCGGAATTCGGGGGCCAATGCCGTCGTTCCTTCGCCTATCGAGTTTTGAATTCTCACAGTTGCAGCGCTGCTGGACAGCAGGAGGACATCCAGCAGAAGGAGATTGCAGCCGCCGAGGCGTAAGAGGCGTGAGTGAAACGGCTGGACACCGGTAAACAATCCTCCGGCCAGACCGACCGACCCATCTCTGATTGCTAATGAATCCTAACACTATTATGCATACAACAACTAAAAAAAAACTTAGGTTCGGAGAGGCACGAGGGCAGGAGTCGTTGGCCGTTCGTCCGTGTCTTCGCCTCTTTGTGCGCACGTCGCATCGGACGCTGCTCTCTCGCGCGCGCGCGCGCACACACACATACACATACACACACGCACATATATCGCGTATGAGAGCTGGGAGAGCTGGGAGAGCCCGCGCGTACTTCTGGGACAAAGAGTTGTGCAAACACGAGTTTACCAGCGGGGGACATTATTGCCCTGGACCCGGAGCAAGTTACCCGTCAGGCACTTCGTTAGTGCAATCCTTTTTGCTCGTTACCTTGCCGGTTACTTCGACCTCGATGCGTTACGATCGTTACGATACCTGTTTGCATGTATGCCCGCGCGCGTACGCACGCGGCCCTCGTCCACCACGCGCGAATGAATGCTTCGCGAGTATCTAGCGACGAACTAGCGACGAACCGGCTGATCCCGGCACGTCGACGATTTCGACGCGATGCGACGACGCTCATCCACCCGAAGAATTATTTTTCACGGATGCGTCGCGACGCGCGAAATTGCAAGCGCACGGGTGGTTACCAGCACGTGGGTGGCGCGGATGAAACGAGGTTGAAAGGATCAAGTCGTACGGCTACAAAACGTGATCGGTGGAATATGCAAGACACGCATACATGTTCTTCACAAATAATATTCGCAATGATAGTTACGTAATAAATAAATTATATTTTTATAAAAAATGAATGTCACTTGTATGTTGAGAAATTATTATTTATCAAAAATTATATGTTTCCATTACTCTATATAATATTTTAGAGATTGTAATTTTATCAAAGAAAACAAAACAAAATCTACGAGAAATGTCATTCCTTTGTCAAGAAAGTATATAGAGCTATAAAAAATATTTAAAGTTTATTACAAGTTTAATTAATATAAATGAAAAAAGTAAATTTATACGCACTATTGCATCAGATACTTATTTTTTAGACAAACTTTTATTACATTTTGTCTTTTTCTACATTGTACTTTAGAAATAAAAATGATGATAACATCGTGTTTCTCTTATTATTACGTGTGTAACGGTTATAGCAACAAGCAATTATCACAATTTCTAGTTTTCAAAAAATTTCGCTAAAACAACCCGTTCCTTTATTATTTCTAGGAATCATTATCGGTACTGTGTAATCAGTGAAAATAACATCGCTATTCGTAATCGTTCGAGAATATGTTTCGCGTCCTAGTTTTTCGACGCTACCGCCGGCTCGGCTGAGAGGCGATCGCATTCTCCTCGATAATAGGCGTCCGCGATGCATAATGCGTTTATTGCTTTTCGCCGCGTGTTTCGCAACAACAGCACGTAACGTGCATTAACGCCGCGTCGAGCCGCGAAGTAAGACTACAGAGGGGGCTTTATATGCGGCGAGGTGTGCACGCGATGACGTGATTCTATCGATTATTAAACGAATAATATGCGCTCGCCCGCACTGCCCTGTACCATGTGCATCGAGCCACACAGGCAATTTGGGTATGCATCGTATGCACGAGTTTATGATCGCGCGAAAATCCGGAATGTTCGGCACGGAGTGATACGATGGAAACGAAATAGAGTTCCCCGCGAAACTAATTTCATGGAACGGTTACAACCGACGCCTCGAAAATACCGTTGTGGCTTTCTGAAATTAGAAGTTACACGGAGGGGAATTTTTTTTCCCGCGTTCGATTTTCGGCAACGCGACCGGAGAAGCGCAACCGGTAAACAATTTTTAGCGGCGCGCCTTAATTAAGCCCCGTGAATATTCCGTCCTTCGCTAAAATAACAGGCTGATCTTTTAATCGCCATTTCGCGACGTGATCAACAGCACAGGAGTTTTAGACGCAAGTCGATCTGTAACATGGCATTTTTACTTAACTTCTCTCGCCTCTTAATAACGGAATTTTCTGTCATTTATTTTCTGTCGCTTGTTTTCTGTTAATAGCTTCAAATCGATCTTTATGTTCATTTATATATTCTTATTCCATCCACTCGGATATTCCTCTCGGAGATGAGAAGACATAAATCAAAAATATATTGCATGTAACGATGTTTCACGTGTGCAAGAAGAAAATAATGTTGTTCTGTACAATTAGAATCACAATTAATTTTAAGCGATTCATTATTCCATAAGAATTCATATAATTACCTTATAATCCTATCAAAGGTATAATAACGAAAACATCAATAATAATAAATATCTTCGGTTGACTCAATTACGATATAATCGAGGCAGATATCAATCCCGATTTTTCGACTCGCCCTCCTTTTTTATTTCGATTCCCAATATATAAGCGTCGCGAAGTTTCAGGTGCGCCGGGGAAAGAGAGAGAGAGAGAGAGAGAGAGAGAGAGAGAGAGAGAGAGAGAGAGAGAGAGAGAGAGTCGATTTATCGCAAAACGTAGGAAGAATCGAACGGAAGAGCCCCGCGGGCTCTGTACACGGTACGACGATCCGCCGTCACCCTCCTCCGCGCATACGAACGGGCACGAGGGGTGTAGAGCGCGAGTCGAGAGGGTGCAACAATAGCGAGACAGTTACTGTCAACACACTCGGTGCACATTAGTTGTTTCGCGGAAGCGGCTAAAATGTAAAACGAGGATCCCCGGGAAACAAAAGGAACGTAGCGGGTGGAAAAGGTATAGGATCAATACAATAGTATATTTGTACAGACCGACTGATGAGGGGTGGTACCTTGCAAGTGGGAGGCCTCGCTCGGGGTCGGGGCGATGTCTGTCCAGGGTGGGTATGCCTGTTGTTTACAGTGAAATGCAGGAAGCACAAGAGATCAAAAAGAGAAAGCTCGAAACACCAAACTCGTTTCAATGTCAAAGCTGATTCACAAGCGAATATAATGTTACATGAGCTCTTAAATTTTCCAAAGGCACCTTCGTACTTTGTAAAAAAAAAAAAAGATGTGAAATCCGCAAACGTCAAAATTGTATTTTTCGATTTTCAATAACACAATTAGAAGAGTCTAAGAGAAATGCATTGTTCATTGCTTTATTTATAAAATTATTGCTGTGTAAATAATTGTATTAGATAAATCACTAATTCAAGAAAAGCAAATTATTTCATTATATAAGGAAAGTATTAAAAATTTCATGCATTATCGGAATGTCAAAAATGAAATTGTTGGATTGTAATAAAATATAAGAAGATAATAAAAATTATCATTCGTTTATTAAAAAAAAAAAAAAAAAAAAAAAAAAAAAAAAAAAAAAAAAAAAAAAAAAAAAACATGCAACAAATAAAAATGATTAACGAGTTCAAGCACTATTGAAATAAACACGCAATCAATAAAACAGTTTATTTGCTCATTCCTCGATAAGAAAAAATAGTTCAAAAATGGCAGGCACAACCCTCGGTTAACACCGGTTGCATAGGGTAGGTACGATAGTTGTTTACCGTGTAAGGGCGCCAAAGGGATGCTAAGAAGGTAGGAGAAACGAACAGCCACACGCGCCGCAACACGTATACAACTACACCATAGCGAAACCACCATCGCCACCGCTACGTTTGTATACTGCAAACGTATCGGTTTACTCGCGTAGGTGAAAACCAGTCACAGTGATGAACAAAATATCCAATCATAATTGGTCAATCGTTTCATCGATTCAAACGATATCCTTGACATATAATATCTACCACATGAACGATTGTTATTCGCCACAATAATTATTTATTTTAGAAACAACAAATGTATAATAAATATAGAATAAGAAGAAATAACCGATGTTAAATCTTGAGACTGAAAGGACAAGCTACGATGCCTTTTCATAAAATAATCTTCAATGTGTGCTTTCCAAATTGCAAAATAATAGCATTCTAGAAAAGGAGAGAATCGCTTGAATCATAAAAATAGCATTATGTTTGTTGGAAATGTCTCAACAAACACACAAACTGTACATCTGTTTGCGGTAGCCTCATTTGTGCCGATGTGTAAGCATAATAAGAGCTTATTGATCTAGAGGGTATAATTATGGTTCATGGTCGATTCATGCAAGAGAGATCTAATGTTTTTGTAGCAATTACTGCGAAGCCATATCCTATTAAGTTGTCGTTTGAGTCTTTAAAGATAATTTTCGCAATATCGTAATTTCAGAACGTATTACCAATTATTATATATTGGTTATTTTTGCCTTGTCCAAATATTAATAAAATATATAAAAGACAAATGTGTATATATATATATATATATATATATATATATATATATATATATCGTATATATGTATATGTATCCTACAATCATAGAAAGAAAACGTGTTAAATAAAAATATATAATAAAATAATAAATTGTGTTATTTTATTTTTCTTCTCATCCTTTTTCTAAATTCCTTTACAGAATTTAACATCTACAACTTAGTCTAAAACTTAACAATCTTTAATCTGCAATTTGCACGTAGCACTTTATACTAATAATAATAGCAATTATTTTGATAGCAATATCACTTGATTGCTATTATATACACATAAGTAAATCCAAAAACCAAATCAGCTGAGTAGTAAAAATCAACATCACCTGAGCAACGAAAATCAATAACAGACGACAGAGAAATCGATGCGCAAGCTGAGCACAGGCAGCTAAACGCAAACTTTACGCGATACCATTGATCAATTTTGATCGCATATAACTCAAAAATTATTGTGTGACTTCAATACCTGTTATATTGCGATTTCCAGCTTCAATTAATCTCCAGAATATGCTATTAACGTTATCCGATAATAAAACATTTTATACACATATATGTAATCTAAGAGGGATACTCTTTTTCGTCACAGATATTTTGTCACAACTTGAATTTACATGGAAATCAAAGTTCAACTTGATTAAATTCAACTTAAAATTAAAATACGGAATAATTATACGCATAATCTTCATTGTAATCATCTTTGAATTTTACATCGTATAATATTTATAACATATCCAACAAACAATAAAGTCGCGAGCAAAAGTTTAGGCAAGTGAAGCACATTTAATCGCGATCGATGTAAATCGCGGAGTTTAAATCATCATTAATACGTTTAATCGGGTTTCCGCGAAGCGAAATGTAATGTTTGTTTTCACCACGAGATCAAATTGTAATTGTTCGCATCGACAGGAATGAAAATTGCAACGAACAAGGTGAATCGCGGATCCGACCGACTAGCAACAATTCTCGGCGTACGCGCACTCGAAATCATTATGTCATATCTACTTCATTTGTTCAACCCCCGTTGCATCCGTATCCGCATGTGTATACACGCATCGGTATGCGCGCATTCGTGTTGCTAACTCCATTCTCCACGACGTATACGATTCGCCTACTCGATCTTTATTTTTCCACCTTTTACCTTGGCACTAAAATACCCGATAGAAATGTAAACGTTTTTCCACAATGCAAGCCGCTTAGAGAGCACCGTTAAACACAATCAAAAAAAGAGAAAAAAAAAGCCAATTGCATATTTTTCAACAATAAATTTCGCGATTCGATCCTTGCCGAATCGTCAGTTGTATTATTCGCGCTCGCGAACGCGAAGGTTTTCTTTTTTTTGGGGGGTGTTAATTTTTTGGTAGCGCAAAAAGTGCGAGCGGTCGTGCAAATTTTCGGCGCGCGTTCCACCGCAATCGATGGAGTTATGCGGAACAGAATTGAATTTACCAAGTGCAGAACATATAATGTATGATACTAGCGAACAACGGGTCTGATAATTAGCAAATATGCAATACCTATGATTAGAGTAATAGTTTCGCAAATAGAATATTTTCATTTGACAGGTATGTGTTCTCTGTGACGTTTACGACGAGCTTGGTAGGCAACAAAGAGCTTGGTTTGCAAAATGAGGATCGAAAATCAAAGCCCACTTAATAATGCGTTGATGAAATCATTCGCGCTCGTATGGCCGGGCATCGAAAATGTCAGACGTTGAGAGGTATTGCCCGTAATATATTTTTGATTAAGTGGCCGGAATAACGGCGATAAATAATAAAACGATGCACTTGTTTACGGGAAACCGCAATTGAATCAACGTTAGTACGTCTGTGCGCGTCTATCGCGAAAAATCAAATGCCCATCGATGCTTACACAAATGTAACAATATGAATAATATGAGTGTGATTGATGGCGATGCTTTTGGTACAATTGAGAGGTCAAAAATAATTTTTGAAATCTGGAATGAAAAACTGATGTAACGCCCTCGACGTAGAATCAACACTACAAAATTAAATATATTTTATTTTCATAATAAAGTTTTTCAAAAAGTTACATAATAATACCGGTTAAGTAACTTTTATAAAAATTACGATTTTTTTTTCCATCTTTTCGTGACAATTGATTGATATTAGTATATAAAATGGACAACGAAAGATGAGAATTCAAAAATGGAATTCTAAATCTACAAAATGAAAAAGAATATAATCATATGTGCGCAACACGCATGATTCGAAGAGGCAGTAGCAGAAGAATTCGGTGACAGCATCTCGATATACCCCGGAGACGTTTTCTCACCCGTTACAATCACATGGGAAGAGGGGGTTGGACAAGCGAGGGGACGTGCGACAGCGTCGCAAAGGAATCTCGGCCCCTCGATTCCCGAAGCCTTCCCGAAATAATCCTCGCGGACGACACGTCAGGCGACGGTCGTTTACGCACGCGTGTGCGTGACGGGGGTGAGGCAGGGGGGGGGGGGTTGTGAGACTTACATATGACAAATTCAACGTGCTCCTTCCCGCCGCCGTGTCTTCCTTCCTTGCTGACACTTATGGCCCACGGCCACACAGGGTATTATTATTTTCATTCCTTCCCGCATGTCTGTCTGTCCGCCCGTCCGTCCGCTCGTACCATCCGTTTCTTTCCGCGTTTGTCTCCTCTGTCTGCGCCTTCTCCCACGCTGCGAAAATCTCTTTTCGGTTGCTTTCGAGGGCTCCCCCTGAAGCGAACCTCTTCCCTCCCCCACGCACGCGAGATGGGGCTCTTAGTTTTTTGCGCGCGACACGTGACAGAAAGTCCTCGAGGCCGCCTTTGTTACCGGGACGTTACCCCTTCCGTACCGAGTCCTGGGAGTCTTGTCGACAAGCTTTGCGAGGATGGAAAGTGGAACACTTACATTGTAATTATGCGCGGTAACGTACGTCGCGATACGTTGAAAAGTTGGTCACCGTAAAGAAAAGACTAATTAAATGAAATGACTTATGCGTTATTCAAAATTAAATTCTTCATATCCTGGGAGGAGCTACAAAACTACAGAGCATTTAAATAACAATTTTGTTATAATTATAATAACCATTTAAAAATTATATATCAATATCAGTTATATTAATTGTATATAAAATTAGCACATATGTGATTAGTAATAATTACAGTTTAGAAGGAATTTAAATTTGATCGTCCGAATATATTTCACGCCACCAGGGTGTAAAAATTTTGCTGAAAGGAAACCGCCCACGCTGTGTTTTGAATGCGCGATACCTTATGGTCTTAAATCATATTACCCACGTGCCCTTTTTACCCCTTCTCGTGTTATCTCCTGCGGGCTCGTGCTCGTTCTTATTTTATTTGTTTCGCTTATCCACCGCCGTTCTTGAGACTCGCCGAGATTTCGCGGCAATTTACTTTATGCGCGTTACGTCGTTTTCCGCCCTCTCGCTTCCGCCCACCGTAGCGTACCACACCTACCCCAGCCATCTCTTCCAAAGACTCACCCTCGCGATGTTCTTATGGAGCTCGACAGCGTCCGACACATACGCGCGCGCGCATGCCTGTGTGTCGTGTGTATGTGTAGCCACATACACACGACGTGTTCGTTTCTATCGCCAAGGCGGTCCCGAGTGTTCTCTTCTACACTTATTTCGCGCTAATTCACCCCTCAAGACCGCTTACGCCTCCTACCACCGTCTACCGAACAGGTTAGCTTTTTTTTCTCACGTGCCGCGAAGCAGTTCTCGTTAAGCGGTTAAGGGTGAACTCGCTAAAGAAGGGCTGTAAATTCATTGACTGGTAAAAATACCCCTCGGAATTCCCAGAAGCGTCTTTCGAGCAATTCCGGTGCTGGGCTTATTCAGGATCACACCTAAATCGTGTAAAAATAAGATCGAGGTTTCGCGACATGCCTAACAAAATGTTTGCAGACACATTTACCAACAATTAAAGCACTTAATTATTTATAATTATTTTATCGATATGCGAATATAAAATATTTTTATAAAAGCGTTCGTTGTGTTTAGAAATATGTACGTAATCAATGCACTTGATTTTTTAAGAGAAATAAATAACAATAAATGTATATTACATTTTAAATAAAACTATTATATAATAAATATTTATTTAATAATACTTGAAATAAAATAATAATTTACGCTTACAAGAATTTTATCCACATTCAAATAGAAATTTTAATATCCACACTTGATAATTATTACTGCATGCAAACCATAAATCACTCCGGCAACAATCTCAACCTCCTGGAAAAAAGAAAGCGTCATCCCCGCTGAGATTCGCTATCTTTGAAGTATGAAAATATTTTCGCTGAGTGGTAGGATGCGCGGATGAATGCGCGAGCGTTCTCGCATCGTAAAAATAACACGCGACGACGATGGAAATTCGTCCAGAAAATCGCGCTCGGTCGCGCTGGCGAGTGATCGACGCGACGTCGAGGATCATTCCCTCTCGAAATACGATCGCGTATATAATTATCAAACAAAATCTACAATCCGAGGAGAGAGTCGAGGGTCGTGGCTGGGCATTACAAACGCATTTACATTCGGTACTTGACAAGAGCCAACAAAGGGGGTCCGGGCTGCCGGAATGTTCACCGTAAATAAGTATTACGATATAATTTTCTGTCACAACAATGGCCGCCGGTGTTACAAAAGGTTTAGCCACGAGGTGGCCGTTGGATACCACCGCGGACAATGAGAACGGCCGGCGTTACGCCGTAAATTGATTTGCGAAAGCGTTCCTGAAAAAGCCCTCCGCGAAGAGCCGGGCCTGCCGCCGTCTCCGCCGCCATACGTGCCGCTAGGTTGGCGGGGGGTGATGCGGAGGGTGGTGCGAGCTTTTGAGCTTATACCGCAAAAATTACGTCGCGGCAGGGATTGTATTTATGTTACATAATTACGCCACGCGTGACCAGTCGGATAGAGGCCGCGGGGAGGGGTGCGGCGCCGAACGACGGCGGGGGGTGGGAAAAAAAAGCGGCTGGCCGAGGAAAAGTTTTTCGGCGGCTGGCCGAACAGGCGGGCGAACGAGCAACACCATCCGGCTAATGAATAGAAATAATTCTCGCGCAATTGTGCTTTTCGGTAGTTTTCAATTAACAGCCGGTCCGGCCGCGCCGAACCGAGCTGGACCAAGCCGAACCGAGCCGAGCCGAGCCAAGCCGCGAAACGCATACCGAATGGCGCGACGAGTGGCACTGCTTTAAGTTTTTATGCCGCGCGAACGCGCCTCGCGGCTCGTAATTATAATTTTCTGTCAGGTGGAGGGTTAACGCGCGCGCGCGCGTGTACGTGCGGACGCGGAGATCGTTTTCTTTTTTTTTTCCTCTCTTTCTCTCCCCCCGTATTTTCACCAGAATCCTTTGTTCTCTTTTTAGGGGTGCAACGAAAATATGCTCCGATTTCTGAATACGCGCGCATTCCCCTGCATTGAATCGGTGGCTCTTTGTGCTCCGCGAATTCACGAGAGTGTATTACGATTTTTTCGTCCGGATTTTGGAAATTTTATTTGTATGCACTTAAATTCGTTCAAAGTATTAACTTCGTATCAGTTTGATAAACGTACTACATCTACGTACGATTTGCACATTTTATAAGGGATATGCAAAAACAAAATAATGCAATAAAACTATAATGTAGAACAATAATGTAGAATTTTAATAATTACATAACCGGAAGGCAAATGTTATTTGTATTATAAAATGTTATTTCACAGTGAGAGTTGTTAATCATGACAGGATCAGGCGACATAGTTACGCTCGGCAATGCCTCAACTTCAACCATGTTGTAACTGGCTCTAAATCCGTGTATATTTCGTAGCCGTCGGAATCTCTTCGCGATTGTCACCATGCAGAATCCCGCAAAATAAATCGCGCCTTTCGTCCGGTGATCCCCGGTAATATTTGTCTTTCATCGGGCCATTTTACAAGATTCCCTATCTACTCTCGACTTTCTAGGCAAGAAAGATGAAATCGGAAGCGGCCGTAGACGCACTCGGACACGCACTCACGTCGTGCGACGGGATCCGAAAAGAGGGTGCCCTCGTGATTCCCTGACTTGTTGGCCGGGATGGGTAAGGTGGTAGGAGGATATGGACGGGGCTCCCGTGGGATAAAACGGGTTATCGGATGCGAAACTCGCTGCGTAGAAATGTAAAGGCACCCTGACAAATCGGTTTCTATTACCGGGCAGCGGCGGGTCGTCTTTTTATATATTGATGGCATTATTTCGTGCAGCTAAATCCACCGTATTCACTTCACTGTCTTTCTCAAAGCACGCGAGCACTCTTAACGTTTTATGGAAAAAAATTTGTACAGAGATATCCTGTATCGCCTCAATTTTACAACTGTACAAATGTATTGACTTATACAAAAAGGAAAAAAAATATATAAATCCACCAATTCCTTTTAATTGACGAAATTATCGTAATAAAACGTTAAAAAGCTTAGAAATATTTTGAAAATATTTATTATTAATATCATTTATTTTTTACATTTTATTTTATTACAAATAAATTGGCGTAATTGATGTCCTACTGAAGTTACAATGCAATTCTTCTTGGAATTTCTTGACATTGACATTACCTTTTATATTATACATGTTACATGTGCACCTAACGACGCAAAATTTGCTTTTGATTTACAATTAAGATTGCTCGTTACTTTTGTTGCAGTTAATAGAACGATTGACCATGGAATTCCCAGCGCATCTCTCTGTCCTCTGACACAATATAATCGGTGCGTAATCATCCCATTGTTTGCCGAGAAATTAAATGGACAGTACATTCGCGTTACTGGAGTGCTGCTCGCAAACGATTGTCACAATGTCCGATAATAGCATTTATTACTGTTACTCGCATTTTTGTTGTTAACCAGACGTTGATCATAGGCAGCCAAGTTATATCTTGATCGTTTAAAATGCTCCCGTACAATCCGTTACTATAGATATTAATTTTATTACATCTTCTAATTTGTATTGATCACGATAAATTTGGAACT
Organism: Pogonomyrmex barbatus; assembly: GCF_055798465.1. Classification (NCBI taxonomy): domain Eukaryota; kingdom Metazoa; phylum Arthropoda; class Insecta; order Hymenoptera; family Formicidae; genus Pogonomyrmex; species Pogonomyrmex barbatus. The sequence continues at coordinate 8,763,357 of NW_028297160.1, forward strand.
CAGAACTTTAATTTTATTTAAGGATATGATAAAGTAATGTCACATATGTATGTCATAAAAGTGACAGACTAATAAAAGTAATTTTGTGCTATAAGGCAATAAAATAATGAGCAACGTATATGTGCATCACGATTAGATTTCGTTCTCTCGAATCTTGCTCAATAACTTTCTATTGATCCGTCTTTTCATTTTAATTTCTCCTCAATATTGCATACATCCAACAGTATCAAATAACTAATATAATATCTTTCACCAATGGTACTGGAACGAGATTTATTTTGTATTATACAACATATTACATGCATATTGCGAAATGAATGGTTAATATTTTTCTATGTTCTGAGCAACAGATCCTCTTATTAATAAAAGAGAAAATATATTAAAATAAGATGTGAAAAAACACATTGCGATTGCTGAAATAAATACGTATACGCATAACGTAAGGAAGTTAATTATAGGTAGCGAGGTCGGCGAAAATTGTTATATAATATCGTTGGCCGAGCCGTTTTTTTCACGGTTGTGTGAAATATTTATTTATAATTAGTACAAAGGAAAACGGGGTGCGCGAATTATTTTCAGCCGCGTGATCGCGCGGGAGCAAGTTACAAAAGTGAATAAATAATGTAAAAATGTTAATTGTCGTCAGCACTTGGCGTCAGTGTGCGAGAACACAAAGGACAAAGGTATAATGATATATCGACGATATATATTATTATCAGTTTCAGGAAAACGCAAATTTCCCGGAGGCGGGAAAGCTTCCAGCCGCTCTGCGTTTTAAAAATAAATTCGAACGAAAGAAATATCAATTAACACGCTCAATAACGCAAGCAATATCCCGAGCGTTCATCCGAAACCACCCTCTATGCGGTTAGTACGCGGGCAGGCAGGAACGCGCTGTACCCATTCATATACAAGAGGATAAAGCAACCCCCACTCGGCCGACAGCAAATAATTAGTATCTTAGTAATATCGGGAATGCGTTCAATGTTGGCAACTAACTTGGCTACTCGATTAAATAGAGCGAGTAAAACTATTTGATCGTACATCGAATTAAAGTGTACCTAGTTGTAATTACGTGAATTAAATGCAAAATTATCCTTACGACGATATATCCTTACGACAAGTAGTACTTAAAAAAGAAAAAATAAATTATAACAAATGTAAAGATAAACTTTATTAAAACTTCTTGATTTTTATTACTAGATGTTAAATATATACTTGCTCTAAATTATATATTATACGTCAACGTAAATGTAAACGTTAAAAAAATATTCACACTTTCTTGTTTCTATCGTACTAAATTACATCGTATGCTCACATAAATAATTAAATCTCGCCTGCATAAATATTTTTCTCAGTATTATTATTTAGCAATTTTTTTCAGCATACACTGGAAAACAATTAAATAAAATGTCAAATGTATTAAAAATTCTCGGATGTACTTATATAAGAGATGGATATTTTTCAAACATAATTTTTATATTTTGTTTGAAAAATATCCTGCTCGATGCCCTTTTTATATGTATATTTCATATGTATATTTTATATGTATATGTATTTATGTGTGTTTCAAGACATTCCCAAATATCCAAAATATTTTTTATTTAAATTATTTGCGGACTAAGAAAAAGAGAGAAAACATAAGAACGACTTGCGTGCGAAAATTAATTTTGCGGAAACATCTTTTGTGGAGAAAAATTATCAAGATATCTGCTTCTTTAAAACATACAGTCATTTCCCTTTATTCACAGATCCACGGGCCAAGCAAGAAAAAGTATGTATTGCACAACGTAACGGGCTAACTTTCAGTTCGCCTACGTGTTATATCACTGATAATGCAGACAATTACACTTTCAGTTACGTTTTAATTAGCTAGAATGCTAATGTACTGTGTGAGCAAGTAACCAATGACACCGCGATTCGAAAACAAGGCAACTGTACCCTCATAGCCAATACGTGTCCTGCATCCCCAGAACTGATATGCATCACATTTTCCACACAAACACGTATGTGTCGAAATAAATGGGGGAAAAAAAGTCTCATATTGATCATTCATATTATTAATCTTTACTTTTGAGCATTATTCGAGAAGTGCAAATTGTACGTATTGCGTTAGTTTTATATAATTTTCTTAACGAAAATAAAAAACTTTTGTTATTGTCAAGTCAATAGATCTATCTAAAGATAATCTAAAAGATATCTAAAAGATAATTTTGTATTTAATAATTTAGTAATTTATATTACTTAGTATACGTTAAATACAAAGTGTCTTTAAATAAATTCACAATTTTGGTTGCAAAGCGATTCCGCCGTCGATTCGACGCGAAAGCGATAATTCTAAAGGTCTCGGCGGGAAAAAGATCCTTCGGAAAACGACGACGTAAAATACGCGGCGCAGATAGAGAGAGGGTTGAAAGGAGCAGCACGTGGGATCCGAGGGCGCGTTCTCCTCCCCTTCGCTTTAGGGGACGGACGAGACATCGATAATCGTGTTTGTTGTACGACTGCCGATACGAAACTTCAGGAATGCCGCTCAGTCAAGAAGCAAGGGAGGTTTACGACTTAAGAAGTATTATGTCACCCGAATATTCGCGCGGCATCCTCTTTACCTTCGACTTGCCCAAATCGTGATTCCTTATATGCATCGAGGGTTGTACGACGCCAAAATTTTGACAACGCTCGCCGTCAACACCCATAACGTTTTAGGGTCGTCGCATGTGAAGGGTGATCTCCGATCGCGAGTTTACGAAGGATGCGAGAACTCTGGGTTGTGTCGCATGAAAAGTTTTAATATTTGTTGTTTAAATATTCAGAAGTTAGTCGCGACATCGATCTAAAACTGACAATAAAGCCATTGGTTCTGTTTTAGATACCCAAATCGATGCGGTTTAACTATCCAGTTATCCGAATTTCGTTTTTCTACATGATTTATAATCTCGAAAAATTGAATTGTTCTATAAAATAAAAATTTTCATTAATATATGATTCAAAATGTTTAATTAAAATAAAATTTTCGTTTGAACAAAGTTCTATCTTCTGCATTACTCAGCGTCATGCTTAAATTAAATTAGTATTCTCTACTTGTATGCAAATCTTCACGTAATTAATTCACAGTCTAATCATTATTATATTATTAAGAGGACATAGATGTCATCTAAAGCCATTAAATTCTAAATATATGTTTAATAATAAGGGGAATAATAAAATTTTAGTTTCTACGCATACTATATGAGTTGCGAAAGCTATTAGTACTAAATGCACGTCAACTACGAAAAGTACTCTCACTCACATCAACAAGCCACGTCACTGTGTCTCAGAAGCCAGGGAAGTATACACCACTGACCTGAAATAAAAATTTAACAATCATTTTCGACTAACGAGTCAACGTATATATAGAAATTTGTTGAAGTTAATTATTATTATTATATCTATGTATTTATGTGCAATTTTATTCTTTAATAATTTTTTAATTATTTTACTATTTTTATTATACATAATGGATATCTTTTTCTACAAAACTATATTTTTTTTAATGATATCAAAAGATATAATTAAAAGTATATTGGATTTAGTCATAAAAAATGTATACTGTCTCAGTTTTTAAGATTAAGTAAATTAATCGGAATATGAATATAAATTAAACTGAAATACATTCAGATTAAATAAAATATTAAAAGAGTTCAACTAGAGTGTTTCTAATATTTTTCATAACGACAACCGCGCGACGACAAGTCAGCCCGCAAATATTCATTCCGCCAAGAACAATACTCCGCATCTGAGACTATCAATCCCATTCGGAGCCATTACGACGCATTCTTCGACTCGGCGGTGCCGTTAATTAACAAACTCGAAAAGTACCATGCAGAAAGTCCCGTTCGTCTCGGAACGTCGAGTGGTATGGGTCTACCACGCATCGGGCAGGGGTGGCGACGAGCGTAGGACGGAAGCGCGCGCGTATAAAGGGTCGGTGTCTGGCCAGACGGGCAGAAATGAAGCAGCAAGGGTTTTGTTTGTCCGGCTGTCCACCCCTTTCCTTCCTCCGTTCAGGCTCTTCCTCCCCCTCGCCAACTCCGCGTAACCGTGGCTCCGCTCTGCGAGCCCCGTGGCACCCTTCAGCCCCTTCTTCATCACCTCCTCCCACGAAACCCCATCTCTCCCGGCAACCCCTCCTTATACCGTCCACCACCCCCAGCCATGTAACAATGCACGTGTGTACACTGTTTGCCCACATCCTCCCGCATATATCTTCGCGAGCTATAATATTGATTACTTCGGGCGAATTTCAGGCCGAGCAGCGCGAGCTGAGACCGTTTCTCCGACTCTGATCCACCACACCGCACCGTGCCGACAATCCCTACGCGAACCACCCCCGCGCGGCGTACAGCCTTCAAGTCAATCTCTCGTTGTCGACGCTGTCGACCACCCCCCACCCCACCATCCCCCCAAACCTCCGACATTCGACGTCGCAATGCAGCTTTTCGCTTTTACGTTCGACGATTTGCCCTCGATCTCAGTTTGTCACTGCATCTCAAAATATAATAATGATGTATCACGCCCTCGAGATGTCTATAATTCCTTACAAATTTCTCTTTTAGTTCTGTTCCCTATATAAAATTCTGTATTGACATATCTAGCACAAACATGATATCAATAATTAAAATTTTCACAAGAGAGGTATTATATAATAAAAAAATATAACATACCGCACTTACAAAATCTTCTTGTCACAATATAAAATTAAATACCGTAGTAAAAACTCACATATAATTAAAAAGACATAATTAGTTTCTCTCTCGATATTTTTCCTCCCATCACACGACCCCCTTAAGCGACCAATAAAAACCGCAAGTCTCCTACCACAGTGTCGACCGACCTTTCAAATGCAATGCGTATTAAAAGCGTGAGCAGTGCGCATGAAAAAGTATAAACGAGAAGCGCAACAATACCAAAAAAGCGTTATAACTATTGCGCGTAATGCTGGACTCTGAAAGAGCCATCGTTCCGTTCCGGCAAAATACCGCGCGACTTAAATTGCGTCACAGTCCTTCCCGAGCTATTCCGTGAACATTTAATTCCATTCGCGAACCACCCTCCGTCCCGCCCGCACCACCCCTTCCCGTCGGCCCTTCCTGTCTCTCGGCTTGCATCAGCACCAAGTCCGTATGTCGCGAATCGAAGTACAAAGAAGCAATAGTAGAAATAAGATAATTGCTATTACAATCGCAATTTCATCCAGGACGACGGAACCTTGGTGGTAAAGGGACGCGGAGTGGAGCGCGGACGGAATGGGAGAGGGGGGCGTAGAAGGACGACTGCCGCAGAGAGCTGAACTACAAAGTACGTTAATGTCGTGCTCACACCCCCGTGCACCCCCAGCGCCCATTCCGATGCCGCAGACAGTTTGTTGTCGAAGCTTCGGGGATTACACAAATGAGGTTGTTCAGCGGGAGAAATGTACATTCCGCTACAAAGCCGGTCCGCGCGCGCCGTGTGCCACGCACGGAATTAAAAACCGGGGTGGAAGAGCGAAGGTGAAAAGTGCCGCTCTGCCGCGATCGCCCCGGCCCCGGCCCCGGCCCCTGCGCCGCGGACAATATTTTCTTTGCTGAAAGCCGGCGCGCCGTAGAATGGATTTTCATCGGCGCGGCGTTTGAGCCCTTCAAGAACGGAATTCGTTTTTATCGGATACGCGCTCTCTCGCATCGGAATATCGTCGCAACGACCGGTGTAGTTTTTAAAAATAGCATCCTTCGACCTCGATCGTCGCCGTCAGCGGCCTGAACGTATTGCGGACGCGTTAACGCGCGTCGCTAAATCACTACGAAACCGAGATGCGAATCAGTTGCGTCGATTTTAAATATCTCAGAGGCTCATTCCCGTCTGACATATTTTATTGATTAATAATATTGATTCACATAAATTATTAATATTTTAAATGTGCTTTTCCTTTCCCTTTTAGCATATATAATTTATTATTTAATGAAATATATAATTTACATATATCAATCAATTTAATATATATATATATATTAATTTTAACTTATTCAACTATAATATTAAAATTGAATAAAACATAATTTTAAAACTAACAGTAAGGAGTTTATATAATTTAATTTTTAAGAATATTTAATCAAAAAATACTTATCAAAAATTTATTATCATAAATAATTTTAAAAGAGAATATCCATATTTATTCTTGTTACTATAATTTTGCCAAATCTTACTTGTCAACGATTATTATTTTTCCAGCAATATCTTATTCCATTCGCAATTAACTATGGAAAATTTATAACAATACAAATATAAATTTATAATAATTAATGGAAATCAATTGAGAGATATTGTGTCAAAAATAAAATATAATCATACATAATTACATATATATACATAAATACATACATATTATATCAATAATGTTATTATAAATAATAATAAAACATTAATATAACTTATTATACTTTTATATTAAAAAATTTGCAACGCAAAAACATATCGCACTTAGAAATATCGAATGCACGTACCAACACTTTCAAAATGAAATTTTAAAAGCTTAATATTTTTGGCCCTGTCTAATCTTTTGCAATTAGTGATGGAAATTCTCCATAAAGTTCGTTTGCTCCAGAAAAGAAACAGGACGGCAGCCGAGCGCGATAGTGACGTCGGCGGAAACTAGTTAGGTCGGAGGACCGGCGCAATCCGAAGGGGGTTGTAACGGAGGCGGCTCTCGTGCCAGCGCACCATAGGGATCGGGGATAGTAATTGTATACGTACTGGGAGAATGGCAAGGTAAACAAAACTATGTAAGATTGCCCCATTAATATACATATCTCTCGGTTCAGCCGGGCCGTGAGAGAGCCGACCGTCTCTGAGCCACGCCGGTGGAGTGGGTAGTCTTGGCCTCAGACTTTGGGGTTAGGCCCGCTTGAGAGCAAGTAGGGTACACAATGGATATTGAGACCATAATTTACGGCTGATTGTTAGCCCCGCGATCTATGGATTCCTACGTCCCGCCGCGCACCGCCGAGCGCCTTCTAACAACTCTCGCTTCTATGTCGAATTTGTATTAGGCTGGGTAATAAGTACGGGGTACTGTGTGCATCGGGCGGAAGCGGAGGCATTAGAGGAATCCGGCGAGAGGGCTCGGTATGAGTGTATGAAAGATGCCGCGAAGATTCGTAACGCCTGTCATCCCGCGAATTTTCCATATTAACCCTATCGTTGAGCGAAAAAGTTATGGGAAACTATCGCGCATATTTGGTTACATATGGATGCTTTCCATTTAGTATACAAGTCGTTTCTATCTTTCTTGGCTTTCCAATAATTAACAAGGACAAAATGATACTTGTGTCACTAAATGAAAAGCACTCTATATCGTGCTACACGACGTGATTCATATAAGACCAAGACCGACGTATATGTATATTTTGCAGACTTGAAAATTATTTATAGCCAATATTATAAATTTTGAGTAGCCCTATGATATACGTTAAATAATTTTGCATCCGTGCCGCGTTCGCGAATCAAATTGGACACATGTTTTGTAAGTAAATAATTGATATCGTGTATATTTAAAAGCGATAAATCAATCAATAAAGCTGTAATATTAATAAGATCAGATGTTTGCGTGAAATTATTCGTATCAGGCGAGCTGTAAGCGTAATTGGCGTAAACGGAGTTGGAGTCGGCGTTTCCGCGCGAGGTCAGTTACTCCCTGCTTACTCAACTGGCTTTGCAACAAGAAACGACGGTTATAAATTAATTACGAGGGTCAAATTCACAACTGGGTCCCATTCCACGGGATGAATTGGAGGGGGCGAAATGTCTTACTAGTTTCGCTGGTAGCTCGAGGGACTGTGTAAGGAGGAGACGATGTTTGGTCTTCCTTACAAGGGGCCGACCTACCAGCCAGCCAGCCCGCCAGTCAGCCGACCAACCTGCCCGCCTGCCACTTACCGAAGGATAATAACGTAGTAATCCTACCATGAGACACGGATGAAGTCCTTAATAACCCCATAAACTCAAGATATATCTTGCATATCGATATACCAGAACAAGCATGCTACAATATATACGTTCGCGTTGTCTCTCATTAATTAAACAAACGATTCACGTCAAATTCTCTGACAATCGAAAGATATAGCATCGTAGCAGCGTTAAAAGCGTTATTTAAGCCATTAATTACAGCCGGTTAAGTGGTAAATGCTTTCGTCAATATTCAATTCAAAATTAATCACAAAATGGATAATTAGGCAAATTTTTAATATTTCTCCTTTATGCATACACACGTAAAACGGCACTTGACGTTCGATATTTTGTTACAAGTACTATCAAGTTAACAAACCATTACATATAGATATTTGTAATTTAGTTATGAAATTCATCGAATAAATATGCATAGAAATAAATATGGCTTGGCGCATAAATTTTATACGTCGAGCTGTTAAAAACCTCCGGGATGATCGAAATCTGCTCTCGGCGCAGATCTGCGCTATCGAGGACAACGAGAGCGATCGATAATTAATAAGTCGATTGTCGGCACGAGGCGGTATTTCATATCTGAGAGCGAGCGCGGCGGCGCGTTACATTTTTCCGCATTCTCCGCGAACGAAACTATCGGGGAAAAATGATACGGCGATTCCGGGAAAAATCGCAGCCCGCGGCGCGCGCCGCGCCGCTTGTCAATTTTGCACCTTTCAATTCGATTTGGAAAGTATCGCGGGGAAATAGTATCGAAATATCGTTTATACGTCTCTCTAAATCAGGCACTTCGTATCGCGCTTGTTGAGGTCGGTTGCATTCCTATCGCGCTATGCAACGTAACATGAATTTGCAGGAATTCGCGATATAATCACAAATTAATTACGACGGCTTTATTGAAGTTCGCGGCGATTTTTGAAAATTTCCGGAAATTACGGAAGGCCGATCTGAAATTGGAATTCGCGATGCGCATGCTGCCCGCTGCAAATTTGTGTAAGTAACGCGATATGTAGTTCATTTAACGTGAAGTGCAAATCCATCTGAAAAAGAGGCCCGCCCGCGAAACAACGGTTCGCTTCCGAATTTGTCGCATAGCGAATGAATAATCGAAGAGGAGGGAAGCGGGAAACAAATGCGATTCGTTTAAATAAGAAATCCAATCGAGTGACCAGAGGGAAGACAAGGGAAAGGAAATAAAATATTAAATTCGCGTGAGAGAGAAAGATTTGTTCCCTCCGTTACTCCATCGCTATTAAGTCCGCTGATCCGCGGAATAAAGGACAGGGTGCATCATTTCAAATATCTTAAAAATATCTTCGCGAAATACACACGACGATTATTATCGCGGCGACAGGCTTTCAGCGAGGGCAACCATTCCGCACGCCTGTCAAGACGTGACAAAAAGTGAGGACGATCGACTGCGCCGAGGGCTGCCGTGGCAAGCTGTTTTCCCGACCGATGGCGGACAGATGACGGCGGAACGGAGGAGTTTAACAAATGGTCACTCGGTCGTTGCCACGAAACGCACCTACTTGAGATGCGGAGGATCTATGACCGCCATTTCTCACTGATGCTTTGCGGCCGCAGCAATACCCTAAGCGGACCACGCGTAAGAACTGCCGAGACACCCCGTGAAGGACTCCCCGAGCAGGTTGATCACCGTCACGTGGCTTCCGGAGAATCTTACCCAAATGTGCTGTGGCGAAATAAGCCCATAAGCGAGGGCTCGATATAGCAATGCCATATGACAACGGAGAAATTTCACATCACAAGAAACTATAGATTATTACCTCGTACCTTGGGTACAGAGAACATACTAATCTTCCGATGAATGGTAATTATATTTAAATATATCTCTCGCAAAAACAAATGTCTTTAATAGTTGAAATATAATTACGATTAAAATCGACTAAACGTAATTTTTAACGTGCCAGGATCACGTAATCTTTATTTTTGTAATTGTAATCCCTCGATGTAGCGATGCTACAGGACTGATTACCGATATTATTATTTTAACTTATTTCGTGTTATTTCTTTTCTTTTCTCTTTTTTTTTTTTTTGTTATATACACCAGACAGCGAAATAAAGCAGGAGTTGCTAGAGAAACGATGAGTTTAGCATGGAAGCGGATTTATAGACACTCGGTTATGCGGCGCAAGCTGTCAAACGATCATCCCTCGACAGTTTGGGGTTTACTGGGACATCGCGCGTAAACTGCCCTCGGGGACCTTGTTAGTTCAATTCGCCTGAACGCCCCTCTCACCCCCGCCACCGAAAAATTCCGCGGTCCCTTCCATCACCACCCCGTCTTTCCTCCGCCATCTGTCCACGCGACGAGAGGAGAGTGGTGCGTTTACGTTACCGCTTATTATGTTGTTCCGGAAAAGAGGATTATTACGATATACCCGCCGTCGAAAAACAGCGCAAAACGCTTCCGGCTATTGCGAGCTCGCGTTTAAATCGTTGAACCTTTATGTATACAACGTATGGTGTTTATTGTTTAACGTTTTGCGCGCATTGAAGAAGGTGCCGCGCTACGCGCCAGCTTGTTGGCGTCAAGCTTTTTCCGCTTTTTCTTCTTTTTTTTTTTATAAAGTAAGTGAGAAGAAACGCGTAAATAAACTATGTATATGATTTTATATATATATATATATATATATATATGGAAAAAGTCACGAATGAAAATTAAAAAAAATTTTAAATAAATTAAGTATGTGTTAAGTATGTATGTGATCGTCTATATCTTAAACATATGAGAGCAAACATTGAACATTAGGATAAATATAATAAAAATTAATTTTTATCATTGTTTTATTTTTTATTTTATTATTGTTATAATTATGCACCATAAGCTACGATTGTAGTATGAGCCGGTGATACTTGTTCAACTTAAAAAGATTTCAGTTTTACAGTAAATAAAAATTAGTTTTTGATTAATATAAATTCAGTTTTGGTTATCGAATATCATCGTAGAAATTACACATTTGTTCGGCGATAAATATTTCAGACAAATAAAAAATGCACGCTACTGCCTGCATATCTCATTTTTTGAAATATATTTGAGTTGGAATAAACAAATATTTATTTACTGCGACTAAATTTTCGAATAGATTCACATCCGGCCAAAGCATTTTCGCTTCGATGTATATTATAAACGAGTAAATATTGGCGCTGGGAATAAGCCCCGAAAAAAGCATAATCTCTGTAACGATAAAATTGAGGGAAAAATTTCCCAATTTTTCCGGTAAAATATAACCTTCGCGTAACGCCTTTTTATATGTGACAGTTACATAACACGGAGGGCAGAAGTGACATTGCCATCAGCGAGCTCGCGTAAACTCGCTTCTGCAAATAAAGATATTTATTCGGATTTATTAAGAAATATTTAATGATGCTCGTGCTCGTTTCCGTCAAATTTTTATTAATGCATGCCGTTTATTATAAAATTTACTTAAATAAAATATTGTTTACAGTTGTATAATTTCATTTATTAATGAAAATAATTTTAATAAATATAATATGTGAAATTTTATAATATGTGAAACAATTTTCATGTCTGCTATACGGTTACTTGGATATGCATTGACTTTACTACTTATTTATAATCATAATATTCATATTTTATTATTGTATTTATATTTTATATATTTTACAAGAAATATAACGAGTATTTACGTTCTTATTATTTGCGCACATTACTCGTGTACATTTTACGATATTATTACTTCGTGCAACAATAGCGCAATTTTTTTTTTAAACATATTTTATTATACCTATACTAATTACATATCTAATAAAATTTATTTAAAAAATGTAATAACTTCCATACACTTCGAACGTACGTAAACTTATTTGGCTAATATGATTGGTGCGTACGTTTGTAACATGTCCGATCAAAGTGAACAGCAGAGATCAGCCTTTGAAAGCAGTCGCTGATGTTCGGCAGGCGAACGTGGAGCTTGGAAAACGGGAGAGGATAAAGAGAGTGACAATGAGGGGTGGTGGTAGGGAATCGAACGAAACCACCGGTCAGAGTATTGTCAAGGTATTGTCCTGCCCCGCTTCCGAAATAATCGTCGAGCCGACCTAATGGGGCATGAAGTCCCGATATCAAAATAACTCATCCGTGTCCGGCACGTGGTCAAACGCGTCGGGCTTTCCTCTCCGCGCTTTTCGCCATCAGAAAGCTCCGGGCGTTAAAAATAGCAGCGTGAAAAACTCCTTTCTGCATCTATTGTCCACAACCGCCGAGATAGACTCCCCCCCCGCGGAAAAATCTTCGGTTCCGAGTGATAGCACGCAAAATCAGGCTGTCGCAGAGTTTTGACATTCTCAGCTTTCGCTCCGTAAAAAAAAAAAAACTTCATGTTTTTTAACAGTGCTTTCAACGTTTATAGTGTTGTAAATTGATATAAACAAAAATATAAATCGTTACAGTTACTTTACTCTGACGGAAACATATGTTCTAAAAAATGATCACGTAAGATATAAATAAAAAAAGTATCTTGTTAATATTTTTTCCTCTAAAACAAACAATTTTATACTTCTGACAAAGCTAGTGTTAATGAAATTTCATTTCCAAAAGTATTATAATTAATAATAGCAAAAAACATATTTTTCATAAATATGAATGAAGATAATACTATTTCTTTCCTTTTTTTTTTTTTTTTTTTTTTTCAAGTAAATCAATAATATAACAAAATTAGTTGCGCTTTCGAATACCTATAATCAACCGCAACATATTTCTTAGAAAATTGCTATATATATATATATAAACTGTTGAAAATAGAGCTTCGTGCAGGCAGTTCCTTCGATTTCCCGGAATACGCGGCAGAAATGCTAAAAAATTGATCGACCAAGACCATACACATCTTTAACGAATGCAAGGTGTATAGGCCGAAAGTAGTTACGACGGTCAAATACAGAGTTACATTTATAAAGTTGTGCGCGACAACTCTGCTAAATTGCTACGATGTGTCCTTCCGCGCGTACGTACATCGCGTTTAGCACGGCTTCTCGTCGTACTTTTCAACACACAATGCACAACTCACGTTACAATGCATCTAAATTATTGATTACAGAATAACCCAGAATAAGGCATCTGTAAATTCGTAATCGCTCCGTATTCCGTTGTGCCGGCATAAAAGAAGACAGCCTGTAATGCCGCGAGTGGCATCGCACAAGTCTACGTCGGGACGTTTAAAAAACCCGACCATAGAATAATATCGAAAAATTACCCGCTTATTCTCGCGTAATATACGTAATTCGATTAATACAGTCAGAAATTTCCCACGTCAGAAGTCAACGTACTCGGCAAATGCCCATATATTGGGCACGCATGTTTAATGTGGATCAAGTAGGAAATATCGTGTGTACATGTGTATGTACGACATAAGACGGATTGACATTACAAATTGATAAGCGTTAAATGCATCATCGTAAAATGCAACAGTTTAATCGAATTCCAATTTCTGCATTTGCGTTCGTATGAATTTCTTATACAAATTAGCGAGGTAACCAGCGACTTTTCCTCAGTTTTATTATTAAATTACGCGACACAAAATTACATTTTTCGCAACATTTATTATTTATTGTTATGAATTATTATCATTATTATGAATTATTATCAATTTATTCTCGTAACGAGAGAGATATTCGCAAATATTTAGATATCGCGGTTTATTTCGGCTAAGCGTGATGAGTAATCAAGTTTTATTGCATACCCGACGATGAAAACGTACAGTGAAACGTGGTAATGGCTGAGGTCGCGCGAAAATTTGACCTCAGATATAATTGCAGCGTTGTGAGCTGCATGCGAAATCGAAGCCCGTTATCGAAAACCTTTCCTGAACGGCGCGCGATCGATCGCGAGTGGCCTCGAAAATCACGCTTACGTAACGGGTATCGGAAAGTCGAAATTACCCTAAATAGCAACAGTGTTGGCAGGGCGTATCGGACGAGCGGAGGGTATCCACCGCCGATGGCGGTAGCGGTGGCGGCGGCGGGGCGACGGGGACGCGCTCCGGGGGTGGCTTCCACCCTCGCAAGCCGGCAACTCGAAAGTAGGAACCGCGACTACGGGTGAAGCTAAGTCTGTCCGTGTAATGGGGCATCGGCACGCGATTTCTCCGGCCTTCTCCCTCTACCCTCCTCACGCTGCACCCCTCGCGATTCTAACTTTCAACTTCGCTCACGGCTCTCCTCCCCCCCCCCCCGAGCTCCGCCGGCCCCCGCATCGGTGGCACCTCATCCCCGCGTGAGGCAGGGTGTTGCGCTGTGACTTATCGGCTCTAATTATTCGCCGGCAAGAAAGCGGGCAAGCCGACGATCAGACCTGCCACCCTCGTAAAGTAGCTTTTCTCCGACGCATCGCGCGGACTCCTTCCTACAATCGTTACGTGCTATTTATTCGCGTTGCGCTGACTCGTGTGCGTGAACAGTATACTATTGTATACTGTTGTACACCGCCGCGAGGGGTCGCCGATCGTCCGAGCACGCCTCTCGGGATGATTAAAGTCGCTTCGTCGTCAACTATCCATCTATCCGTATTTATCCATCTATCATTGTTTGCCGGAGGAAACATTTCAACCCATTAACCTGACACCACGAGTAATTCAACGACACAGTTACGAAACAGTTGTTACTAGACCCATATAATTTTTATTGTAGAAAATGGTAGCCTTTTTAAACTGACTTAACATTTTCGTATTGTTAACGATATATAGCAACAAGTTGCGAAATATGATGAAACCGTTCACTCGCTAAGTAATATTACTAGCCAAGTAGTATTAGGTACTCGGGTACTTTATTATTTCATTTCTGGCATTTTTGCATGATTGTTTGCGGCATGTTGAAAGGAAGGAGCACGAGCATTTTTCTATAAGCGATTTTGGAGCCCGCAAATGGCCTGTTTCCGGAATTTTATATTTAGCTCACAATTTGATAGATGTTTACACGCCCGGCGAGGACTTAATTCGTTCTGAAAGTTCGCGAGAGTTGGGAAAGTATTTAGTTAAAAAACTGAAACGCCGATGGCGTGATAAATTTTGGAGTCACGGAAAGGAATTCTAATTCTGGCCCCGGGTACGTCTTGATCCGTCTCACGAGGCGATCTCTTAAATGCAATACGCGAAGAGCGAAGACACAGATCAGCGAGAGAACTGGGTAAAATCGTTACGCTACAGCCGGTTTACCAAGCAGGTTCAATTCAACACACCGACACGTGGAATTAATAATGTAAGCACTAAGCTATATCAGTTCAATCCTTGCAGGCGGTACCGACGTACAGTGCATATATAAGCACAGATACGCTCTACCGTGAATCTACAAACAGATGTTGACGGAATATCGGCGATCAAATCAGAATTTCTATCAAAGAAAACGCGGCTAAGGAAGCCCAAATTTCCAAATTATATCGATATCAAAGGAAGCGTTCTACAAAAATATGTCACGTTAACAGACATAAATTTCGATTTGTGCAAATTAACCTGTGCAATGTATCTTACTTCGGAAATCGTAAGATTTATTATGTACTTAGGCAGCTATTAATTTTAAAATTTAATCCAGGTAGGGTAAAAAACAGAAATGACATCCATCAATGATGGATAAAAAACAAATCGAATAGAAAAAAGTCGAATCTCAAATAAAATATGATGATACAATGAAAAACAATTGCAACTTGATAAGTTCATAAATGTTATATTTATATTTACAGGACAGACATATTTACTCGGATAAGTAAAGAGATTGGATTGATTTTCTAAAACGTGTTTGCACTAAAAGAGGAATGCAGTTATTAAATAAATACATTTATAAAAAAAAAAACATTTTAAAACTCTTCAAAAATGAATCACATATTTCATCCAGACATCTTGCTCAATTTTTCATTTCTAATAAATAAAAGCACTTTTTTATGTAACGATGTCAAAAATGCACACAATAAGGAAATTTATTTAAGAGTAATTAGTATACCGTATTTGTTTCTTTTACCCAACAATGCATCAACCGTTAAAGAAATTTGTTTGAGAAGAAAAATTTTTATGCATTTTTATGCATTTTCTATGTCAAAAATCATACAAAAATAAAATTGCAGTTTTCACGAGCAATTTATTCAGACGTTTGACGATATTTCTTCATAGATTACAGAAATATTTCTACCGCGCCAAAATTAGGCAATCAGCATTCAGTTTGACCAACAACGATCAACAAAGATTAAAAAGATCCAGGACCACCCTAAACAGCGAACTCCCTTTGGCGTGATAATTTTTCAATTTGGCTTCATATGTTATGAAAGATTCCGTTGATGAAAGTTTCGTCGACGACGTCAGCAGCCTTTTTCGACGATGAGTCCTGAGTGAAACACGTTGCACACGAAACGGTGCTAACTCAGTGTACGCAACCCTCTAGCCGATCTCGCGTCTACCATCGCCCCTACGTTCCAACCCTACGGGAGTAAGAAGAGTCGTAGTGTAAGCAACACACAACATGTTGTGTGCCACCATGTTTTTTACATCAGCCAGACGATACTCGTGACGCAAGGTAAGAGAGGAAGTCCGTCCGTGTTAATCGCCGGTGCGTGTATGCACGCACGCACGCACACGCAGAACCGTTGCGGAAGTGTGTTACAAGTGTGTTCTCTCCTCGACTTCTACCATCCTTCTGCTTACTTATAATCCCCTGCGACTTCATGATACCAACAAACCTCCGCCCAGCGGAACTGTCAACCAGTTCCCCCCCTCCCCTTTTTTTATCTTACGCGTTGCATCGTACTCTATATTTATTAATTAACATTTAAAATTGATAAATTTTCCTTGATTTCGTTGATTCAACCCAAAATTATTCTCGATTTAAGCATAAAAAGTTTATCAAAAAGTATTTCACTATAAATTAAAATATATACTATTCAAAGGTATTATTAAAAATTATCTTATTCCAAGTTAAAATGTATTCTTCAAAATACAAAAAGTAATATTGGATTTTTATGTTACACTTCATTTATGTACTATTATTATTTTCTTTTATGACGCATTCTACAAGCTTTAACTGTAATCACAAAACAATACCGTATCCCGCAAAATGTCGCGAACACCTTTTCTCTCACTCTCTCCGCCTCGCTGGAATCCTCGTACAATTTTTACAACGAGATAGTTTATGAAGCGACCTTATCTTAAAAAAATCTGGCGACGATCATCCGCACAGTTTGCGCCGCATTACGTCAACGCGGATCTCATACACTGGCGTAGAGAGTGCATCACGATTGTTTGCAACTCGGCCGGCCTGTCGAGCTCACACTGTGTTTAATATATAACGATTGTATATATACGCAGAATGGACGGAGAGTGGCGATATAGACGGAGATGAATGGGGTAAAGAGGCGGAGGGTTGACGTTGAATACGGCGAAGGAGAGGACAGGGGCGAGATGGAAAGCTTACATGTACGAGAAGGGCGAGGAGAAAGGTTACGGGAACGAGAGGGTGGCGGGTGGGCGCGCGGGCGCGGGGGAAACTGCCAGTCGTTTGTCGTCCGATAGATAAACAACGTCGTTATTGTAAATGCATTGGAGCAACACGCTGCGGGGCTTCATTGGCGGCTTTTCTTCGCGATGCGAAGCGGCGCGCGCCCGTTGTTGTTTACGAGATCGATAGTCCGATCGTTAGGAGATCGATTTTATCGTATCGCCTCTCGAGACAGAGAGAAACAATCGTTGTAACGCATCAACGTAGTACTACACAGTTCGACGCTTATTCCTCTCTCTCTCTCTCTCTCTCTCTCTCTCTCTCTCTCTCTCTCTCTCTCTCTCTCTCTCTCTCTCTCTCTCTCTCTCTCTCTCTCTCTCTCTCTCTCTCTCTTCTTCTTCTTCTCGCTCTCTCGCTCTCCTTTCTTTTTTTCTTTTTTGATATGAAGAATTGGCCACTGTCCATCTCTCTCTCTCTCTCTCTCTCTCTCTCTCTCTCTCTCTCTCTCTCTCTCTCTCTCTCTCTCTCTCTCTCTCTCTCTCTCTCTCTCTCTCTCTCTCTCTCTCTCTCTCTCTCTCTCCCTCTCCCTCTCCCTCTCTCTCTCTCCCTCTCTCTCTCTCTCCGATCAGCCCCGAACGTCGTTCATGCGCTCGCGCGCACCCTTTCGCCCTCTCACCCTGTCTTCCCTTTTCGATCCCGCATCGTCCCCCTCCTCTCTCGGGGGATGATGGACTTGCACGGCGGACGACGTAGAACAGAGAATAACAAGGCAGGTCACGCGATACAGGCGCAGATGCAACGAAATTACACACCGATCTCTCTGCCTCTCGCGCAAATCGTACGCCCGTATGAAATATTTGTTCCGATATAATGTAATACTGATTCGCGAATATTCCGCTGTTTTTTTCCATTTACGCGGGGAGACCATGCGCGAGACGAAATGCTAGGACATCGATCTGTAAATCACGCTCGGCGATCCACGAGCGCCCGGCGAACGTCCTCGAGGAGATTTTCATTCCACGGCGGCTACCTCGGCGACGATCGCATCTAGGATATTTCACACATCCGGGAAAATTTGGAAACAGAGATACTCGTAATTCATCGTCCCGGGCTAAGTCCCAACGGGCTCGAATGTGGTGAGCGAGCCGATATTTATCGGGGACGGGGAACGCGCGTGGACTTTCATTTGACTGTAATAACATGTCGCGCGTACGAGACGGAGTGTTTGCAAGGGGGTAATTCGGGATGCAAATTAATGCGCGTAATGACGATAATACGGACGGAGTCCGTATGACGATAATACGGTTGCGCGCTTTTTCGCGACGGTTTCCGATGAAACGTAATGCCGCCGATAGGAGGAAAAATCTGATCCCGAGTTCTTGCATTGCCGGCTGTACGCCAACTACATTTGCATACCTATTGAGATCTTCTTGCATTGTTTGCGTAGATAATGATGAATCTTCGTTGTTGATCGCGCGCTAATGATTTCTTATTAAGGAGGCCTGCACGCGGAATTTCTGAAAATGGTAATTGTTGGGAAATACAGATTCTCAAGATAACGGATAATCGCGTCAAGTTAATTGCGGAAAACTTCTCTCTTAAAATAAGGATAAGTAGCAAGGTCAGATGATATAATCAACGCCGTGGAAATAATTGGAGCAACGCAACCATTCCCAATGGCAACGAAACGACAAAACTGGTTGGCTCAATTGAATCATGAATGATACCGCTAAACGTACGAGCCGTAAATAACTTGTATAGCTCGTTCGTTATTGCCTTAAATTTCTTGCTTACTGTTGCAACACGCCAGAACCTTGAAACCCAGTTAAACCGTTCTTTTTTTTTTTTTTTTTTTTTTTTTTTCGGACGGCAGCGAGAAATCGCTCTCCGGCCGATCGTTTCCTCAAACCAATTTCTCAACCGCATTTAAAGCGCTGCTATGACGGACTGTACGGTGACCATGAGAGCTCGACGCCCGCTTGTTGTTTGTTCCTCGCTTTATCTCGAACGTAAACATCGCTTGGAATATATAGGAGGTGATGTTAGGAGTGACGGAGATGCACGCGCGTACAAACGAATGCGTGTACCTCCTCGCCGCGGTGCGGAGAAGAACGGCGGCGACAAAGACGACGACGACGACGACGACGACGACGACGGCGACGACGGCGACGACGACGACGACGACGACGACGACGACGACGACGACAGCCGGGGCACGCAAGGACCTAGCCGGAGGAAAAAGGAGAAACGAAAATAGAAGGACGGACACACACGCTCGTGCAGGACGGACGGACACTGGATAAACAAGGGGCAATAGAGATAAACAGAGAATATTACGAGAAATATGCGCAAACACGAAACTCTCGTTCCTCCTCTCGCACTCGCCTTCTCCTCCTCGCTCCCACAACCCATCGTCCTCTTTCCGCTCGCTTTCGTTTGTTTGCCCGCGTGTTTGCCCCGCCGCCCGTCCACGCCGCTCATTTGCAACCTACTTTTTTAAGCACCCATTGTCCCCTCACGTCGCTCCTCCTCGCTCACAGCCGTCATCCCCATTGCTCACTCGCTCACGCGCTCCACGTCTCGCATTGCTGCTTAATTTATGCCCCGCCAATGTTTCGTTAAGGATTTTCTCGCTCCCCGAGAGACGCTCGCTTTTTACGCGAGATTGAAAGCGGCGAGTTAAGCGGCCGGGCCGAACAATCCCCCAAGGAAAGTTTTTCAAGTGCATTCGGTGCACCACGAAAAAATGCTGGAATATCTACGTGAGATTTGTTTCCCGAGAAGCTCAACCCTACATTTCGATTGTACATAGGTCTGAAATTCATCGTTATAACGAACTCCCCTAAACGATTTTCCATTATTAATTATATTTTATTATTACGCGTCCATATCAATTTAAAAAGACTTTTATGTACGTAGTTTTGCGGGAATTATAACGTTGAACATACCTTGTACTAATTCTCTTGACATTGAAAATCTTTGTATAATTTCACACAACGTATATATGTCACTTTTTGATATACTCGTATTATCGTAAGCGTGTATGTCAAGCGTCTACCGTAACGTATTGCAACTACAAAATTGGTGTAGTAACTTTGAAAGAAGTTACAAATGTAGTTTTCTATGCATGACTCATCGCAAGTAATTATTATCTAAAGATAATGTTTCTAAGGTTAAACTACCGTATTCGCAAAATTAAATTGCACAAAAAGTTGTGCAATTAACGCAATATTAATTTAATTAAACATGAATACACGGCGTAATTTTTCCAACGACACGACATACGGCACAACATACATGAACGACTTCATGGCGTTTGAAAAAATTGACTCTGTAATGTTGGACGTAGGCGACGTTTTCTGTCGATGACTTCACAAGTACTTCACAAATTTACATACGCAAACAAGTTGCGCCAATACAAATAGGCAGGAGCAAATAGCGAAGCCGCACTAACCAAACTTTTATGAGCGAGCTAATTGTCAGTACGGTACACGTGACCGCGACTCAACGAATTTGCAACAAAGCATTATCATCGAATTATGGCATCAAATAATATCATGTATTATCCTGTTATACATGGATGCTCATCACTTATTTTATATTAAATAAATTTAATATAATAAAAGAAATTTCTGTGTGTTGACATACCAATTCATTAATAATTTTACGAAGAAATATGTCTTCAAAAATAAATGCGAAACGTTACACCGGACAACTGTTATATTAAAATATTGTTTTTAACTGCGATAGAAATATCGTTTTTCGGGACATTTCCATAAAACGATTATTAATTTCAACTTGTTTAATTCTTTTAATTAATAGCATTTTGTATTATGTTTCTCATTGTTGTAGAATTTAACTGCGCATAGAATATTAAATTTTACTGCATTTTATAATTTACTATTTTTTTTTTTAAATTTATACTGATTCGGAAGTTATATTCATCCGATTATGTTATTAAATAAATTGCATATGGTGCTATGGAGAGATTCATTTAATATCGAGAAAAATAAATATTAAAGCAGGATCATATTTCTTTCGTAATGGAACAACATCGTACCGATCGAATTGGCGTAATACGCCATAAGTATTCCATAATTTTGCGTATACGGTCAAAGTAGTAGAAGTAAAAATTAGATCGATAGCGAGACGTAAAAGAGCTGCTACTGAATGGAAGATTAATACGCAGAAGCTTTCTTCAATTAGTAAACGCTTACTCACTATCCCCCCCCCCCCTCCCCGCGTTCGCAGCCAATGCTGATTTTATTACAACATCGTTTATTCCGGCGAATTTAAAAGATACAAATATCATTTGTCATAATGTCCGCGCTGCCGTTTATTTTTCTCAATTCTCTACACCAGTTGATTGATCGATTAATCTTGTCTTGTCAATCTTCCGGTACGTAAGCCCCAGCAAAATGACTGCGTAATCGTTAGATTGCTAACAATATAGCTTATAATCGAAAAGTTTATAATCAAGTCTATGTTTTTGCATAATTGATCGAAAGAATCGATCGTTGAAGCGACATGATAACAAATATATGCTATATTATAGATTATCCTTGACTAATGATTTCCTTGTGTTTAACGTAATGATTTGTTGTTTTGTGCAAACGTAATGTCCAATTACTGTGTATTTTATTACTGTGTGTATATATATATATATAAATTTAATGATTCAAGAATAATGATTTAAACGTATGATGATTTCTGATTTCAAGTGTTACGTGTTACGTACAACAATAAGCCTGTTCTCGAACGCAATTTTATCATCGCGTTATTGACTTAAGTCATGCCCACCGAGATATTTCGCAATAACCTCAGATAGAAAAATATTGCGGCGCGTATATCGTCGGGCGCTCGATTATCCGAGCAGAGCCGAAGGTGTCCAAAAAATTCGCAGTGTCCATCCCGACTCTCGGACTACCGGTATAGGGACGAGACACGAAAGGGAATGAATGCAGACGGGACAGGTAAGGTATTTGACGGTCTATGGTGCCTGGGGTACGTCGAGGGCAGACTATATAATTTCCCTTGAGGGAGATCGGGATGGGCGATACGGGGGTGGGCCGGAGGGGCCAGCGAAAAAGAGGGATGGGTGAAGGGGAGGGGGAGAGGGGGTGAGGGAGATCGGCGTGTTTTCCAGGTGGGGAGGTGGTGCCGCGCTCATCCGCGAGCCCATCAACGCAACCATCCTCCGACAATCGATTATTATCTTTCCAATTTGCATAGCAACCGAGCTCTTGTTCAAATCTGCACCCCCTGTTTCGACCCCTTTGGCAACCCCTTGCAAATCCTGCCCCGGCCGCCAGCGTGACTCCTCGTCAGGCACTCCGTATCGTTTCTGTTACGCTGTCGGCTTTTTTCCATCCCGGGCATTCACGTTCAATCTCCTTGCCGAGGATGAGTCGGGGGATAACTTGAGGGTGCTCTTCAAATCGTGAGGCGGCTCTTGCCCCGTTTCGCACGCGGGATGCTCATTTTTTTTTTTCGCCGTGATCCCGAATTTTAATCTAACGTCTTGTTACGCGCAAAGATTTTTCATTAGAATACTGAATGTATTTATCAGATAAAATATTCGCGAAGTGTGAACAGCGCGTATATAAGTATGCATCTAAATATGCATTAAATGTACATATAAATGCAATAGAAATTTTGATTTTGCAAACGTTTCGTCTGCAGGTATTTAAATAAAACCGTACATTTAATGAAGTGAAACAGATTTTGCATTGGACATAAATAAATGTACTCTATACGCGGACAATTCGTAATATGACGTTTTATATATCGTACTTTCTTTTAAAATTTGCATTATTGATTCGTGAGTCCGCGCATTGTGACATGTGGCATTTCTTCCGTCCAATCTCTTATTCCTTCATTGTCAATCATACACATCCGTTATTTAACGCCATACAATTATACCGATTTAAATATTCATGGCGTTACTTATATACGGTCGCATTTCTCTTAAATTTTCGTAACATGTGTCTTATGACGACGATATGTATCAACTATAACGAATATTTCTTCTTTGACATTTATTCGATTGCGTTTTAATTGTATCGTGTTTTGTTTCAAAAATCTTATAACATAATATTGATTAAATCATTTCTTCATTACTTATCGTAAAATAGAAAATAAATGATAATAAATAAGCAAAAATAAAAAAGGTAGATTATAAAAGATTACCGAAATATTCCAGATGCTGCGTTCCTCTCTTTTGCGTAAAAAATATTTCACATATAAAAATAAAAAAAAAAAAAAATAAATATATTTCTTCATGTCGAAGAAATCCAAACTTATATCTTCCATCAATCGTCTCGACAATCGACATATCAATTATATCAATTTGCAACGCCCCTTCTGGATTCTCCATCAACGTTTATCCGGCGTTCTCTACTCTCAATGTTAAATTATATTTCCCGTTTATTCCGGAATTTACGGATTGCATCCCCACATTAAATAATACGATACCAAAAGCTGCCATGCAATCGAATATGCCGATACTGGATACAGGCGCCTGACCGTCGGCCGACCGGATCAAAAATACGCGTGGCCAGATACCAGTCCTAATAGACTTTCCGTGTCGGCGATAAGATTAAAAATGAAAACGACGCGTATTTCTGTCAGTCGGCCACCCGGTCGATTTCGTTCGACAACCGCACGGATCACTCGTGACGCCGTCATTATTGACAGCTACCTGTATCAAGAAATTCATTAAAGAGCTGCTGATAATCGACTAAAAGTCATCGCTCGACATATGTGACACGCGAGTCTTGTCCGATATAATCGTGTTCGTGAGGATTGAATTTAGTACGTTGATAGATTAACTTATATGAAAATATTCTCTGCATAAAACGATTTTCGTAATCAAAAAATAAATTGCAACGATCCAGTAGTTTGTGTATAATAATTTTATAATATTAACAAATTTAAATATAAATAAGATGTCGAATACAAAATATCGCCTTCTTAACAATCGCACATCGACTTTTCAACTGTCTTTCTTTCGATGGCTTGGAGAATGGACGTCGTCGGGTGGTCCAGAGGGTTGGAACCCCTCCTTTATAAAATCTTTGACGCGTCGCCGAGCGAGGCAACGCCACGACAGTCATTAATAACTTTTAGGTGGCAGATTTTGCGCGTATTAATCCACCATATTATACCGCGAGGCTATGCAGGGGCCATCCCCCTTTCGGTGCCATCGCCTGTTGGTTCCCGCTTTGCACCCCCTGTAGAGGGAGGGCAACCGAATAGCTGAGTCGACGTCTCCTTAATGAAAAATCCGAATCCGGAGCGTGCCTTTTCTTTTGCCCATCGTGCTCGACAAATTCTCGCCGATCTAACGGCAAGTTCCTTAATGATAATGACCAGTCGGATCGCATTTACAAAAGTCAGAAATGTTATTCATACACCTTTCATTTTATTTATCATCTTTGCAAAATAGCAAAATTTCAATAAATTTTTAAACTTAAAAAATAATAAAAAGTATTTAATGAAATAAAAAATATATATATATATATACATAAAATAAAATAATAAAATAAAATAATGAAACTTTTAACTTCTGTCATATTACGTTATAATATTACGTTGTAATATTTAATAAATTAAATCTATAATATAAAAATTAAAATTAAAGCGCGCAAAGCAAAAGTAGCTAAGAAGCAAATGCATTTTCAGATGTATTTTTATTTAATTAATATTAAAAAGTAATATTTATTTTTACATAATAAAATAATTGTAGGAAGTTATTAACTGTAGTTGAAATTGTTAAACTGTGATATAAAATGCAATAATTTTATAGTATTAATTTCATGATTTCACATTCTGTTATTTTCTAAATCGCGTAAAATTTCAATGAACCAGGAAGAAAAGTCAGTGTGGTTGGAAATATTAACAAGCAATACTTCAAACCCTTCTTTCAATGCAAGGAGTTCATCGACTGCGCTACATTCTCCCTTCATCGCGCTGACAATAAGACACCGGATGACATTCATATCCACTACGAAGGTACGAAACCACCCCCGACTTTTCTCATTTCTGTTTGCTGAAACGACCAAGCGGTCGTAATGTGTTCGCGTGGCAAATTAACAAACGCCTGAGGAATAAACTGACTCTGTTCCTCCTTCGCCATCAGCTTCTCCGGTCTCTTCCCCGATACACACCGACACGTCCTGCTCCTTTCCTCTCTCGTACAACACATTCTTTCTCTTTCTCGCTCTTTCTCTCTTCCTCCATTGTACCAAGAAAGTATATTGTCGTTCTTGAAGGTGTATTCTTGTTCTTTCTGTCTCTTTCTCGCCCTCTCTGAGCAAATTTCATGTACAATTAGAAAGCTTTTGTAGAAGCTAAACTGCTAATAGTCTCCGAAAAGGGGCTCGCACCCTTCCGCCACCCACCTCTTTGCCACCATGCACCTCATTTCGCGTGACAGTCGTTCTCCCCATCGCCATCTTTCTTCGCACTCCCACTCTTCCCCCCCCCCCCTGCACCCCTGCGCGTATACCACGGGTATACGTTCAACCCTTCTGGGAGCTCGCGTTAACCCATCCTCTCAGCCCATGTCATCTCATAGAACGTACCCGCCAATTCACTTCTAGGACTCAAGACGACCCCTCCCGATCTCTTCCCTGCCTTCGAGGTGAGAGAATTTGGCGATGACGGGGGCGGCGTCGCGAGACTTATTGCGGATTGTAAACTAGGATTGTTTTCATTAAACACAGAGTTTCCTGCTACCTCTTGCGCGACAACCCTTTTCGACGTGTGTACCTTATTGACTCTCATCAAAGCCGAAGGTAGGAAATTTCTAGCTAGAAAGCATCGCAAACATAAAATCACTATTCCCAATATTACTTTCTAATTGACGAATTCCAAGAAGAAGTTGAATTGCAACGTCACGTGATTAAACTCCTATTTTTATTTACTTTTTCCTCTATTAATTTAATTAGCTTAATTAATTTTTTCTTCTAGAAAATACAAAGTTTCTTTGAAGAAAATATAACATGTGATTACATTATAGTTGTACTTGCGATAATTTATGATTATAAATTTAAGCTTATAAATATAAATTTGCGGATTTGTTATATGTTACATATTCGCTATATAACTTTGTTATGTATTTTCTATATAGTATTTAGTCTGCTGCCTTTTGAAATTAGTTTCATATTGCGAAAATGTGACTGTGAAAATAGAAGTTACAATGCACTTATTGACGGTCACTTAATCGAGTGTGACGCATGGAGACCGCTTTACCAACACGATAAAGAACACGCGGTTGCACGCGGATTATGCTAATTGAAATCTAAGGTCTCATATTCGCATCGTAAATATTTCACTTCTAATTACGTATTTAGATACTCTAACAGGAATTGAACGGAAAAGATTACGGGAAGCTTAACCGTCTTACAGCTTGTAATAAATTCTACAATGTAATTCTACTAAAAGTGCTTGCGTAAAACACGTACTCGTTCTTAAAGAGCCCTAAGCCTTATTATTTTCTTAAATTACTGTACGCAACGCATCCATCTTTGCGCGAAAGTAAACTGTGAACACCGAAAATAAATTTATGAGAAAGAGGACGGCGCTAACGGCGCTCCAACCTTTCACGTAGATTCTGGAAGAAAAAGTGGAAGACGACCTACGAAGAAAGGACTCTTTGTTATATCTCCTTTTTTAATTCGGGGCGTTTCCGTCACAACGCAGATATACGGCCAACGACCTTTTTTTACTGCCAAAGAAGGCTATTATCGCGCGTGACTCGTGGTCTTACAAATATTGTGGAAAATCAAATATGGCTACTCCTATAAAGAAAAACAACCGTGCTGTAAGTTTTCAGAAAAAATTAAATTGAATTAAATCTCACTCGTTAAACCTACAGTACATTTATTTCTTTTTAAAGTTGGCAATATATTATATAACTTATTCTCCATATTTGATATATATATATATATATATATATATATATATATAATAATATATAAAAAATAGATAGACATTATAATTCATATAGATAATGATCTCAGAATATCAAACTAATCTTTCTCTAATTTTAATTAAATCAGAATTTATAACGTTAAATTGGAAAGTTCTTTCTTAAAAATGACACTTAACTTCGTATTACGAATAATTACATTCAAATAATTATCGTGATCATTGAAATAGTTACACTGTAATAAAGAATAAATGTACTCTGTGTAAAGGTACTCTGTTCTACTGATAAATATATTTAATTTCTCTTCTAGAGAAATTATCGAAACGCGCGAATGTACAAAAGACAGAAACGGACTCGAGATATTTCGAGCACATCTAATCAAATGAGAATAATATCTTGCTGTTATGATACACGTGCCAATTAAGGCATACCAGGCGCAGCGTAGAAATCGCGTTCGCGTCGCTGGACGCAGCAAAGACGTAGCGAGCTAGAAGTAGGAGGTAAAGAGAGGACGTGACGATAACTGGGCTAATGTGCAGTAATGAACATGGTTGCTTATCAAATGGCCCTGACGGTTCTCTTCCTGCTGCCTGTGTAACTTATGACCGCGTCTTTCATGAACCGCGAAACGCGATTGTAATGCGAGTAATGATGCGCAGCAACATCCGACTATTTCGCGATGTTTCGCAACGAGTATAAAACGAGAAGTGACGTACGGTGCAGTTGAAGTTTATCCGCCAGTTAAATACCTTTACAAATTCGGATTAACAACGTGCTTTAACTTATCTCATTTTATAAAAAAAAAAAAAAAAAAAAAAATAAAAATACAATTTACTATCTTATCAGTCCCAATTTAAAAAGCCTTGTAACCAACATAAAATAACGTCTGTATATATGTGTTCGTCCACGTTCAAAACTTCGCTAAAATAATAACAAGATAAGAAATAGGCTAATAATAAATATCTACGTCTAATTTGGGATTCTGCGTTATACTTGGAACCAATTAGATGGTTAAATCTATTTCGCAATGTTAAGATGTAACTTTTGAGTTTTCAATACTTTAGAATATCGGTTACTATATCTGGCTTATATTTCAAAATGTAAAGACAAAATCGGAAAGAAATAAATATAAATCAGCTTTTTTCTCTGTTATTTTTCATCTTAGTTCACCTCAAGTATAAAATTTTTATAATCATTTCAAACTCGATTCTTATATCTAAGGTTACAATAAACATTATTTTAACAGAGATTAAATTAAGATACAAAATATATTTCGAAACTTTAAAGAAACCTATTATATATAATATAATTACTATTTTCCAATATATCTTTAAAAGCTTTAATATAAAAGCGCCATGGAATTACAAAATAATACAAATCTTAATAATAATAATAATAATAATAATACAAATGCTATTTTGAAGGAAAGAAAAAAATTTTTAATCAATCTACACAGCGTGCGCGATTATTCCCGGATTAATAACTTAATATGTTTTTAATCTCGTGTTTTTCAAGATTGTTCTCCAAGATTGGACACAGGATCTTTAAATAATCACGACGAACACTCGGATTCAAATCAGACGACTGAAAAAGGTCTGACTCTTCTCCATCGGGACATAAAACTTTCGAGATCGATCAGATCGGCCCCACGTTGCATTTTGACGCCGTGAAAATACGCGTCGCGTATTCAGTTATCGGTTTCCCGCGCGGCCAACGTATTTTCGCGCATTGCACACGTAAGAGTGTACATCCTTACATATAATACATACGGGGAGTATATAGTATGCATATGGAGCTCCTCCGTGCTAAGAATAGGCAGCACACAGACGGTCGGATATAGCTAGGACTTTGCGCCTATAAGCGAGCAGGTCATTGGCATTAGAGGGTTGGGAAGGGTGTGCATTCGCGCGATGCGCGCATTCGTACGCGATTCAGTTCTCAGTTCGATCTGCTTTCGATCGAGCGACTGCATCGCTCAGTGTCAAAGTTCAAATTCGGAGCAATTAGGTTGCACTCTGCGCTATAAGAATTCATTAGATTAATCGATGGTTTTTCAGTTTGTTCCGTGTGAGGGACAGGGGAAAGGGGAAACGAGTGCGATTAATCAATTTATATATGCAAATTAAGTAGCGATTTGATTACTTTCTTCTTAATTGATTAATTTGTCGAAACGTCAATCAGGTCAGATAAGAGCGCAATACCAAATCTAATCTTTTCAAGTAATCTGGTTTAAGGTAATGGGGCGATAAGAAAATTACCGTCTCTTCAGCTTTTTCACAATTCAATTTTGTCCAGTAAAATTTTCTGGCAACGTGGAGAGATTGTGTGAAAAAATATACCTTCTCTTGTTCTATCGCCATCGTACAGGACGATACGTCAATGTCGGTACCTCATACTCCTTTAATGACCAGCCTATTATAGAATACAGTTAATATTCTATTTTCTAAGTTTTCAATCGCGAGGCGTTCGAGGCGCAGCTTATACCCGTCTACGTTGAAACAACCGCCCCCTCGATTAAAAACGACGTGGCGCACTTTCGCGAAGTGCGACGCCCGCTGACTTCGATCGGATCGCTGATTTCAATTTAATGGCCCGTCACTCCGCTCTTTGCCTTTGTTAATTTTTCCGATATCGGCGATCGGCGCGCGCGATCCTGTTTGTTCTTTCTGTTTTCCGTACGCGCTCGCCGCCACGCCGAGCCACGCCGAGCCGCGCCGAGCCGCGCCGCGCCGCGCCACCATTCATGCATCCCCGCGCGAAACTTTCGTCTGTTTATATCCACATAAATTCTCACACTAGCCGCGCGATACTCCCTCAACCCCCCCCCCCCCCCGGCCGTTATATATCGACTCCATCGATCCACTTTATCAGCCTCTTCCTAACCGCGATATTTCCCACGACCAATCACTTGGGAACTTTCGCTGCCAGGCTCCCGCATTTTTCTTTTCTTTTCTTTTCTTTTTTTTTTTTTTTTATTTCGCTACCGCATCGCTTCCGTCGCGGAATCGGAGAGAGCGAAATGCAGGCCGCGCCACAGCGTTACACTATAATCAGTATGATACAATCGCGGCATCGGCTAACATCGGCATCGCCGTGCATAAGATAGCCGGTATTTATAGTCGCTTACGTCCTATGCGGACTTGGTTATTACCCGGATGAACTATTTATCTCCGTTGCGCCGGACAGATACGATCGTTATTTGTATAACCGAATAAATAAATAATTTAATATCATTTATCTTTACTTTATTTCGCACGATAGACAATTATGTTTAAAAAGAACTTTTTCATACATCATGCACTGAAATAGCTTTTAAATGCTTTTGTATAGTTTTTTTTATTTTTTATTTTTTATTTTTTTATTTTTTTTTTTTTTTTTAAGAAAACTCTAGATACTAATATATTTGAACAAACAAAATATAATCCTTTTTTAAGAGGTATACGATACATAATTAAAAAAAAAAATTAAAAATCTAAGTATTTAACACGAAAGGATTGTCTACAATCATGTTGAGATGTCACAGCAACAAATCAATGTTCTCGCATAAATGCTATTTGATTGATAGATACATAACGGAACTAGCAGAGTGCCTAATACAGGAACCGAACGTACCAATGTAGGTTTATGATATCAAGCAATGCTGCGTTTACGATCGATACAAGTACTCATATCGTATCGGAGTCAGAATGGTTTAGAGAGCATGACTAAATACTGACGGACGTGAACTAATGTCGCCTTTGTTTTGCTCGCCCCTTTCAACATTGCAAATACTCTTACAATCTGTATACTATTGCAGCTGCAAGCTTACTAATAAACTATTTAACAGACAAAGATTTTAGAAATTTTTCAATCCTTTTAGATGTATATCTTATATCTTGAATCAAATATTTTCTAAAAAGATGTAATAAATGTTTATTTTTGTTACATGTTGCGAATCCAGTTAAGTGATATAAATTTTTTTTCTTTTAATAACAATTTATTCGATTACTATATTAAAACTTTAATAAAAAAATTATGAATCCAAAATATGTTTGTATTTCACAAAAAAAAATGTATTATTCTTGATGTTGCATATAAAAAAGGCAATAATATTGTTACAACCGCATTTTACGGAAAATAAAAAAAATAGTTGAGTCACACGCGTTCCGATGTGAATTTTTCAGTATAGAGAAATTATCGAGCTAGCCAAATATTAAAAGGCCCCATTATCGTAATGTACCGCTGGCAGTTAATATGTTACACATCAGACACACGTACGCGTTACATAACTTGATGGCAAAACGCCAGTAATGCAAGGAATTCATCACCGGCACGATAGGTATGTAGAATACGATATTGCGGATTAAATACAACTGCGATTTACAATAAAGCCAGCGTACACCCTCGTTGATACAATATTTTTATGCATTTACATTATGTGGAATATTACCGATAAATGATCGCGTTACACCATTAAAAATGTGATTCTTTTACAAAATCATTTGTATCACGCACGTCTCTCTTGCTTAATTCTAATTTTGAAAAATTCTCGAGATTTATAATTTTGCTGGATAACAATTGCCAAAATTTTTGAATCTTTCGTGACGTTCCACAATTTTGAAAATTTTTCTCCGGTCAGAAATTTTAGTGACGTTCGAGATACTTGTCTTTCAAAATTTTTATATAACTCCAACTTTTCAGAACGTTTCAAGATTTAAAAAAAAATAATATCGAGGAGAGGAGACACCGCGGAGATCAAAATCAAGTATTCGTTGCCAATCGCGATAAATCGTAATAATTCCAACGCGCGCGTAATGTTGCGCACGAATTTACAGGATTGCTCATTCGTTAGCGGACTGCTAATTTTACCAGTTAATGCCATCTGGATCTTATCGGGAACCTAGAGCCTAAGCCTGGTTTAAGAAGCACGTAATAATAGTAAAACCAGCATATCGCGTCACCGATCGTCGATGCTGAAGTAACGTCGGCGCGCACGTGGGCGGTGGGTGACCTTAACTAAATGTAAACGCGGTAAATGCAAACGCGGAGATATCGGCGCTGAAAGGAAGAGCCCGGGACGGGCAAGAATAAGGTGCGAGACCATAAAATACCGTTGTCGGCTGGCTGGCTGGCTGGCGCGTTATCGAGGCACGCAATGCTATGGATTATGAGAAAATACGCGAGCGTAACGTCGACGTGCGTGTGCACGTTTAGAAAGATGCCCATCTATTTTCTCTCGTCCTCCGTTCGCCACCCTCCCTCCCCTCCCCCCCCTCTCTCTCTCTCCCCGCCCTCCCCCTGCTCCCTTTGCAAATTCGTATCGCCCCGGTATTCGACGGTCCCTCAGGTGCTCTCTCACCGGACTGGAAGCGCAATATTTGCCACCGGGAAATTTACACGCCATTCTTTCCCGCGAAGTTAACGCCTACCGCACGATATATAATGCGTACGAAGTGCTCGAGAAGAATCGTGCTGCGTTTAGTCGCGCGCGATAGTCGCAGGACATCGGAATAAATGGGACAACGCGCAGGACGAACGAAACGGCCACACGTCGCCGCTTGGGATTATTTGCGTTTCTTCGGAGAGACGGACAGAGGAGTCGCATTCTTTGCCGGCGAACAAGGATTCACATTGTTGCGAAATGAGGTTGCGTCTTCATAAGACCTTTTGTTTTATGAATTAATAAGACGCAATAATTTACGACCAATTGGAGGCTATACCTACCATTATCCTTTAATATCAGCTATTCAGCTATTTCCATGTATAATATTTTTCTCTCTCTATAACTTCACATTAAAACATCTTGTGAATTTTTTATATCATTGTCTTATCAGCTTCGCTTCGTATCTGTTCCTCTGGTTTAAAGTGCTCAAGAATCACACTTTTATTAACGGTGCTATTAAATTTCTTATGGATGCAATTATAATAGCTTACGCGCGACACATTCCGTAATGCAAATATTTTTAACGAGGGGGAAATTATGCACTCCTTCACGTGTGTACCGATGGAGCATTCAGATCAAACTTAAAATTTTAAACTGAGGCATTATCGGCGATAGATAGTGCTAAACCGGTATGACGTAACAATTTTCGCGAAATAGATACATAACGATAAGGATGCGGAATAGAGAGATACTCATACAGAGGAAACTTGTAACAGATGTTGAGCGCTGGTAAGCCTAGTTTAAATACCGTTATCGGTTCGTACCATTGGGCATAACTGTTTTCTCTGCTGACATACCTCGTATCTCCCGTATTTAATTCCATTAGCTACCCAGCAGGCAAATGTACTTTAGTGTATGTAACGTCCCTAATATATGTACATTATTGGCAATCTAAAACAACTATACGCGTGCACTGTATTCGAGACAGATAAGCTAATGAAAAATACCAAAACTATCTAGCGAAATTGCGCTTAGGAGTGTAAATGCGTACGGGGAAGCATGTTGCAATTGGAAAAATTACTTACGGAAATTCCATGTAATCGTTATCAAATATTTTATCAAATTTTCTTTATCCGGATAAATCTTAATATTAAAACGGAATATTAAAGCTGCAAGTGATACTAATTGGATAACATACTAATAAATTACGTACATAAATTAATAAATTAAACACGTATAACTTCGAGCGAGCCGAGATAATATTCCCGAGCACAAATTCTTTGTCAATTGTTGTTACTACGTTCTTAACCGAATCAGACGGATCATAATCATACGCAGTCCTCCTTGTCGTGATTTTACACGGTGAACCGAAAAAAAAAAAAAAAAAAATTAATGTCCTCGAAGAGTAAGACGACAGGTAAAATATATGTGCACGAGGAAAGCTCGTGGCAGGTGCGCGATCTTGGCAAGCACGATTATCGGCGTAACGTTGGGCATTTGGTATTCACATGTACGCGTGCGACACGCGTGTGCGTGCGTGCGTGCGTGCGTGTTCCGCGCGCCGCCGAGCGCCGCCCGCGCGTGCGGTATAACACGCTAGAAAATACGATTCGTTACACGGGCATCCGCGCGCGTTTCGCTCAAGTTGCCACATGTGCCACGAATAATAAACAATGGCCGGCGGCGGAGATTGCGTGTCCCACGTGCGCGACCCCACGATCCGACAGCCCTTGCCTTCTCTTATGCAGAAAGACCGACGATTATCGATATGACATGTGGCGCGGCGACTTTCATGCACAACTGAACAACTCCTTCCTCCGCAGACTTTTCACTCTTTCCTTCGCTTTTTTTTTTTTTTGCACTTTTTCGATCCATATTCGAACTCACGCGAGTTATTAATTTTCGCGATTATTAATTGTACTTTATGGTCTGTAAAAAGATAAACGTTTTTGAATCGTCGTCTTCAAGTCGTGTTTGTAATGTTTACGAATCTATATTTTCCGATAGCATGATTAACGTAGAAATCACCGCATTAATCTTTCATACGACCCGAATGAATTTGAAATATTCTGCACAATCATGGAACTGTTTGTAATAATAAAGGAAATAAACGTATGATTATTAATAAAAAAGAACTATTTCTAAAGTTATTCCTTATTAAATATGAAATTTCATTATTTGTTTTATTGTAGGGAAGATTAATCTCGTGTATGCATTATATCAAAATCCGACATTTCAACAGTATTCGTTAAAATTAAATGTCATGTTATGTTTTTCTGTCCTAATTTATCACACAAATTGTGTGAAATTCTAATTATCGACTTTTGTTACGACAAAAAGTACTTGTCAATGCTTGTTTCATCTATTCTATCTTTCTCTCTTTAACAATATTCTCACAAGTGTGTCACAAGTATGTAAAATAACATTTTCAATATATCAATATATTTGCGACAATATACATGAAGTTTATCTATGCTTTTGCTTCCATTTTAATAGCCAAATGTATACATTTATAAACTCATGACCCGAATTCTTATTATACTTTATAGTAGTATTTGAGCATCGATACACATCATCCATCTTAAATGTAACGATCTTAAATCAGACCGGGTGCTTTTAAAGATACGTTGTTTTATTAACGACCAAAATGCGAAAAATGTATTCGTTACCACTAATTGCAAGCATTATTTACTATAATATAAAGCAATAATCTAAACTGAACTCATTAATAGACCTGCAATTCCCTGCAGTACTTTTTATTTTTCCTTTTCATATTATCGCATTGGATATTAATTATGAAATAAGTTACACTTACAAATATAGATCTGTGTTAAACCGACTCTAATTTATTTGTCCTAAATATTATTATTATCGATTTCCATTATTATTAGCGATGAAAAATCGTAAGACAGTTTTTAACGCAATAAATTCTTACGCAATAAATTATTTACGTTTATATTAAAAAGTATACAGAAAATGGCAACGCTATCGAACAATACATTCGCTACTGGTATATTTAACTTTAATTATACGACTGGGAAACTGGAAACTGGGAATTAATACTTATAAACATTTCATTATAATATAACGCGGCCGCGAGTGCAGCTTTATCGCCGAGTTTATTACCGTCCTCCATTAATAATAGTGCCGACATTCTCTCACTCATTGATCGTGGCGTTCAAATGCCTGTAACGATCGAAAATAAAGTCAGGGCAGAGATCGCTCGTGGCAAGGATCGCTCGTGACAAAGATCGTTCGTGGCTTCACAATGAATCTCACTTCCCCCCACTTTCGTGGGGGATGTTCCTTCCTAATCTCGCGACGATCATCGAAACTTCGGACGTGTCTCAGTCAAAACTTTGCGAAGGTCGCGGTCTGTCGAACGCGAAACAAGGGCTCAGCCGGCAAGAGACAACGACGTCTTCCTCCGACGTTACAATGCGATGGGAAGCCGGGAGGTTTCGAGGCGTTTCGTAGTTAGTCGGCGCCAGGAGATGAAGACGTAAGTAGGTAAGAAAGTTATTTCCCGACCGGACACGCTCAACCCTTCCCTCCCCCCTCCCCCTCCGAGGACCGCGTCGCGGCGCGGCGATGCGGCTTGTACGCGCCGGCAGCGGCGTCGCGACGCCGGAGGACTCCTCCCTCGCCGTCACACCTCCGCCGTAAATCGTTTAGATGTCGTAATTACGCAGTGTCGGGAGCCAAGGGAGCCGAGTATCAAAAATGAAACGAGACGAAAGCGATTTTACGCGAGCCACACATTCACGGGGCCTCCCCGTTGGATTATGTTGCCGTAATTTATTTGTATCGTGGATTTTTAATGGTGCATTAACTGTATATTAAGTTACCAGAATTCGACCGAGAGAATTTTGCGTATAAAACGCGACGATTTTAAAATATTTTGATTCCGAAAATAACACGCACGATGTGCGTAGTGAGTTTTTATATTTAACTGCAACTGTCTTTTTATTTTAATATCGAAGCTAAATGTATCTCGTATTATTTTTCGCTATGATTTTTAACTCTTAATTCTTCTTATTAGATTCGCATAATTATAATGTATTAAAATTCAAAAGTTCATATCTTGAACTCTCTGTCAACAATGATACATTTTGAATAAATTAATTGGAACGGCACACGAGACTAAAGGAAATTTTAAAGAAAATTATTTACTTATCCTCATAAGCGATTCTGAAATGAATCGTCCGATCGGCGATCGCCATGTTGCGCGCTGCTGCATCAAATGCAGATCAGTGACGTCGTAACGCATCCCGTTCACGTAAAGATAACGCATCGCGTCTCATTGTTCCCTTAAGCATCACGTCAACGCGTCGCGTCGCGTCGCAAATCGTCATCGTTACAACACAGCAAACTACCGCATCCGAGTGTCATTTACTATTGAAGGCAGCCTAGCCGTGATACGCTAAACTTAGCATCGGGCACAACGCGTCTCTACAAAGGAAATGACGGGCCTCGCTTTATACCTCATACGCTGCCGGGGAAACTATCGCGTTGACGTATGCATTGGCAACGACGATAAATCGCACGGTCAAACGAGGAATTATGCCTCGAATTACGGCGTGCCCGCCGCCCAAATATACGCGTAAATACACGCCCTCGTACGCGGGATAGGTGGATCAAATGGAATCTGTTTAATCCCTTACCTAAGTCTACCCATTTCAGATTTTAATCCTCTCGGCATATCGCTCTTCGGTCATCTTTAGATCAACTATATATACAACAGCCAGCCAAAGTAGCAAAAGGGCTAATTTTTCGACAGGATGCCTTTTACGATGCCTTCATTCTCAAAAAAACAAAGATAACAAATACATTAAAAAAAAAAAAATTTTTTTTTACAATTAAGGGATAGTGAATTATACTTTCCGGAAATCCTAGTGCGAGAAGGAGAGAGAGAGAGAAAGAGAGAAAGAGACAGAAGATGAAAGGGAGACATTTTGCCAATGTTTAATGTTGTCGCGCCCGAGAATCAGACTTCATGTCGACGCGTACCGATACGCGCTTTGTTATTTAATGTCTTCACTCGCTGCGAGGTATATCGACTAGAACACGAGACGTCACGCGACGCTGGTTATACCGTGCGCACGACGCGCGAGACAAGCCGAGAAACGCACGAGAGTTTACAGTAATACCGCATCGCTCACGCAACCGTCACGGCCTGCGTGAGTTTCACGAGGAAAACCGATGACCGATCTATTGCGCGAAGCGCCTCCGCGCGCTGTAATAATTCAATTCGTCGTACGTATGTATAGCGTAAAACGTTTCCTGGAGGCGCGATTTAAAGAATAAACGATGTTTTCCATCGGCAGATAAAAGATACGTAACGCTCGCGAGGCTCGCCGCGGCCTTGCGCGAAAGGAACCCAAGAAACAAGCGCGATTGTATTATCGCGATTGTATTACATGTACGTGTGCGCCGCGCTGCAAAATCACAATGGCCAAACTGCGCGGCGCGTCCATTTGATTGCAAAACAAGCGTGTTGTTTTACGAACATTTATATTTTATGGTATCTGTAATTTATATTTTAATGCAATAACCGAAATAATAATAGTTTACGTGAAACACAAATATCAATTATCTAAAAAGCTGGCCGTACTCCGATGTAATTGACACTTGCAACGACCATCGCAGTGTCAATTATATGCGACGCGATGAACTTTAAAAAATATGTTCAGTATATTCGAAAATAAATAAATGACAATTTACAGACACGTTAAAAGCTTGTTTGTACGCCGAGAAATATGCAATATCAAAAATTGCACAAAATTACTATTCTTGCTTTCACGTGATAAGGGTCGCACAAGGGTTAAAAATTTAAATACACACGTTCGTTGAACGTAAGACGAATAGTATTTGAAGAATCTCAGTTATTCTCCCAAAAGATATTTAGCCGCGGGCAAGTCACTCGTCATCCCCTCGCCAAAGGCGGCGCTCTCGAAAGGATACGGAAAGCACGTGCGCGTTTCTTATCACGGTGTCACCAGGAGGAATAAAAAATAAGAAGATGCGACGCTGTGAGATTCAGCGGTACGGTCGGAAAATTGTGTGGGGCGGGGGAGAGAGAGAGAGAGAGAGAGAGAGAGAGAGAGAGAGAGAGAGAGAGAGAGAGAGGGATATTTCTTGAGATAAACGAAGACGAAAGTAGCAGCCGGGCATTCGTGGATGAAAGAGGGTAGGATGCATCGGAGGCCGTGTGCACATGTACGTTTCAAACACGTGCGAAAGGGAGAATGGGAGGCACGACGAGCGAGAACGGACAAAAGAGAAGGC
Source organism: Pogonomyrmex barbatus (assembly GCF_055798465.1). Classification (NCBI taxonomy): domain Eukaryota; kingdom Metazoa; phylum Arthropoda; class Insecta; order Hymenoptera; family Formicidae; genus Pogonomyrmex; species Pogonomyrmex barbatus. The sequence continues at coordinate 8,802,374 of NW_028297160.1, forward strand.
GAGAAACACGGGGAAGGAGAGAGGCGGTCGAGGAGTTTAAAGGCTAAATGGCCGGGATGCGCGCCATGCATAACAATTAGCCTGGGAAAATCATGAAAACGTTGCGGACCTCTTTTGACTCCGGAAAACTAGCCCCCGGTACCTCTACTACCCCTCGAGAAACCGTCCCCACCCCTCCATGCCTGCCGTCCGACGGAAGCACGCCGAGATAACGGAGAGTTACACTCCCTTCCTTTAACCCTTTGCCGCGGGTTCTCGTCGCGCAGAAAGAAACAGCGGTTCTCAATGCATTTTTCGATACGTCTGCTATTTAATTCATCATTCCTCAAAAGCATCATCTTTAAGAAAAAAAATAATTTTTACATGCAACTTTACAAACTTTATTTAATAAACAAATACTTCTGCGCTGTTTATGAGAGAGAGAGAGAGAGAGAGAGAGACATATATAAAAAAAAAACAGTTCAAATTAAAAATTTCATCAAAAAAATAAGTATATTTAGAATAATATTATTTTATGAAATAATGCTGTCTAATCAATTATTCGATATACAGGCTAAAATACTCATATTAATGTATGTAAATAAACACCGTAATAAGCAACAACTCCGATAATATTACATTATTTATGCTACAGCAGAGTTGTATATGATGGACATAAGCCGGAAATAAGACACTCGAGACAAAGGACGAATGGAAGGTTTGAAATCGCGTCATCTTAAGGAGCCCAGGTACCATCAGGGATGCACGCACGTACGGGCATATTAGGGCTGGGATAATATATGGAATTCCTTCCAGGCAAGGTGCTCCTTAACGTGATTTACGTAATCTTACAATACGGCGTGCCGGGTTACATCGGCCACCGAATATATTTTACGCGATTTCGCCAAAACCCTTCCGTTGCCTTAATGTCTTATGATTATATTAGCCCTCCAATATTGCCAAATTGCATTTTATAGCTGTTATGTAACACAATATATTTATTATTACTTTCACATAATTTATAAATACTCCAAAATACTAATCGCGATTGCAATTTCTAAATAGCATGAGAAAAGCTTAAATAGCATATTAATAATACAGTTAAACCGATGCGTAAATTCACGATGAGAGATAAATAAAAGTAAAAATAATTTATCTTAAATATAAAATGTGTGTGCGTGCGTGCGTGCGTGTGTGTGTGTGTGTGTGTGTGTGTGTGTTTCGCGTAGAAAATTATTTTTGTTTCCTATATTGGAAATATTGTTGTTTTCTATGAAAATAGTTTATTTTTCTTCGATAAACTAATTTTAAGATTCTATTCGAACATGTAACAAAAATATAAATAAATAAAAAATTATTTTGCATAGTATAAAAATAGCTTGAAGTCACAACGTAATAAAACATTTCTCTATTGCAATATCCGTCGCAGATCTTTATTCTAGTGTAATATTTTTAAATGCGTCATCTCCATTAAAAACTGATGCTTCAAACGTTTTTGCGCAAGTATAGGCATAATTATCGTGTTGTAAGCCATTAAAGAGAGAGATTAGATATTATATCATATTTATTCATACACATCCTGATGAATCGTGTATAAATATAAGCGACGTGTTTACATAAATATTAATCATTCAGAAAAATCTTCTTGTTAGTTTTCTCGCAATTAACAATATCAGTTTATAGTCCGGCGTAACTATCATTGACGTCAACGCAATTTTTTTTGCACACACGTGTACAAAATTTATGCAAGTTATTTACAACGAAAGATGATCTTTTCTTAGCTTAGCGATAATCCAGTGAAACGCATGCTGTCGATCACGTTTTATTCTCTCATCGTTATAATACGATACATCGTGTCGCGCGTGATAAAACGATCTCGCGTTCAAGACGTGTTGCACGTCTCGGGCTGACGAAATTGTTAAATCTGCGCATTAGGCGGAGTATGCGTAATTCAACACAACGCTAGCGAGAATAGAGCGTATCTACGAACACCCACTTAATCTCGTGGCCTAAACAGGAAATCCTCCTCTCAGATAATTGCGTGACTAAGTCAAATCTGCAAAAGCGACCAAAGCTGGTTCAATTAATTTATTACAGAGACGACCTAGATATTATCGCGAACGATTCATTGTCGCAATTTTTTCTTTTTCTTTTTTTTTTTTTTTTTAAACGCGAATCAGAAAAGCACGATTAAACACGACTTTTTGTATCTATTATTTCGATTTTCTATTGCAAAAACAAGTTGCATAATAAAAAATGTTAATAAGTTGCACATAAAATGTTAATTATCTCACACTACAATTACATATTCCAGCAGCAAAATTATCTTCATTAATTATTTTTAGAAAAGACTTAGATATGTGGAAATACATCTAACGACCACTCTATATAAAACAAAACACGTATAAATTTAGATCCTTAAATAACACTCTTACGTTAAACCTTTCAGCGGCGATAAATGCCAATTTATGCGACCGCATAATTTGCACATATAAATTCGCGCGTTATTTCGAGTATAAATCTTCTTCGGTGTAAAGTATTACACGTGGGTTGTATACACATGAATTCGCAGGCATCGAAAGTGTATCGGAACAAAAAAATTTTAAGAGAAATTGCGTGGCGAGAGAGAGAGAGAGCACGCGTACGTGTGCGTGCGTCGTGCGTGCGTGCGTGCGTGCGTGAGAGCGAATGTATCGGCGCGCATGTGAGATGACGTAGCGTAAAAACGCACGCTTGTCCCCGCGCGTAAGAACGTGGTCCACGTGCGTGCGCGTGAACACACGCGCGTGATTCCTGTACCAGTATTCCAGTGCGCTTGGTTTACGATATTTTCACGCTGTCGCGCGCTACGCGCGCGTTAAGTACACTCGACCTGAAGCACTTCAGGACGCGGTTATTCGTTTGAAATTGCCGGTTGCTAGTCGGATGCACAATTGGACGAGCACGCTCGAAAATAATGCGAATAGTGCGTGTAGGTAGGTACCGCGGATGGCGCGGAACGTTCCTTAAACCCGCAGAAGGAAACACCGGTTGAGCCGGTTCCGAGACCAAGAAAATCAAATTAAACGGCGGTCTGCATTGTTCCGCAATGTCGTTGCACCAGCGTCCTTGATGCCGGAAAGAAACTTGATATTACGCGTATAAATGCATGCACATAACGAAAGACGACGCGGAATAAATCGAGCCCGTAAGTAAAACAAAGTGTTCGACTTGTAAAGACTTATAATAATGATTTTCGTTTTTTTTTTTTTTTTTTAATGTAATAGTAGTAATGTTAGAAAAATAATTATGATTCAGTATCTGATATGCTGGCAAAGCACAGTATTTCTTCTCGCTTGAAGTTGAGACGAAGTAATTTTATTCTATAACGTAAGCAACATTAATCTTACTCAGAGAAAAAAATGAACGGAACCAGAAGTATCAAAAAGTGCAGATATCAATTCAAAGGTCGCTTAACCCAATGACCAAGTTTCAGTCTTTTAATGAAAGGCGCCGCAGACCAAAGTTGTTTGGATATATAACAGACACGTTGCACAACGGTAAATCTCGATTTAAACGGCTATCTATGTAGCTGAATTGAGCACACGTCATTATGACAAATAGATTACACCTGGAACATGCGACATTACAGACATCATGGTGATTCACGTAGTGAAGAATTACAAAAGCCTAATAGAAATAATACATTGCTGATTAATAAAGTAGATTTATACCGCAAGCTGACGCAATGAGGTTTGTATATTTGATCATTTTGCCGCAACATTGAAACTTGATAATTAATAAGATTGTTATCAGTGAGGCAAGATCACATAGAAAGATATCACGAGTCGCATTCGAAGTTTTAAGAAAGTGTATCCATTATGCGACAAAAAACTTTATCATATTTAAAAAGAAATCTTGAAATACATATGGAAACCTCTTGTACCATTTGCCTTGTGCAACTTATGTTATAATTATTGCTATCTCTTACCTTGCATGTTATAATTAAAGATGGTACCAAGTTAGCAGAGAAATGCTTTTACATAACAAACACACACACACACACACACACACACACACACACACACACACACACACACATATATATATATATGATTTATTTGTTAAGGCTCTTAGGCTCACACGAGATACTTTTCCCGCTGCTTTGTAATGATGTACTGTAAAGAGTTTAAAATTTCAAGGACCGCTTAAGGGGATGGACGTTTGTACTACACGATTAGGGCTCGAGGGATCGGTGCTACAACATTGAAAAGCCCTGTTTATAACGTGCACTAGAATTACTCCGGAGCTGGAATTTTTTCGACGAGTGCCTCTCGTCGAACTCTCCGCGCGCGACAAAAAGAAAGCGAAAGTGACGCGAGACGACGATTCGACATTTTCGTCGTCAAGTGTGCGTGCGTGCGTGCGTGCGTGCGCGTATCGCGGCGTGGTGATCGTGCGTATGCGTGTGCCCGGGTTTCGTTCCTCCCATCCGGTTAAAGCAGAACAAAATAAAAGGTGAAACAAAGCGGAGTACGTTTTCCGAGGGAGTTTCATAATACCTTCTTGAATAGAGACACCGGGATAGCCTTACACGCGCGCGTTTATAATGTCGTGTGTATGCCGCGCGAGCGCGCGCGCGCGCATGCGCGCGCACGCACACATTCGCGCAAACAATGAGTTTACCTTAAAGCTTGGGGAAAAATGCGCCGGCCGGTGACACGCGGTAAGCCCGGAAAATCGACTGCGACACGCACGAGCTGCTACTTCGTGGGTTTATGTTGCGGGAACTATTGTTAAGAGTTCCCCTGAGAAGTGGGGGGATGAAAAATACTTTCCTTGATATTGTTATCGGGAATCTCGCGAATAAACGAGTATGAAATAAAAATAATTCTGCAAGTATCTTCAAGTATAAAGATGAGGAATATAAAATTACGTTACAATAATCAATTAAAGTGATAACTCTCCTCGTATTAAGAAGAAAGATAACAAACAAGAATTAACAAGAAATAAACAAAGTCAAGAATTGACGCCAGATGTAATAAAGATATAATTTATTACCACAAAAATTTCAATCTCGTTGTGGAAATGCTATTAACTGTAAAATGATAGTTGTTCTTGATGTGTCATTGGCATATTATTATATTCTTTCCTGTCTGTAACTTGAAAGAATTTTTTCATTTTTTTTTTTTAATCATTTTAAAATATCAATTTTCATTCACTTAAGTCTATCAAAGTGTTAATTGAAAAATACAATACTAAGGATAAATTACAAGTTATGCACCGCAATATCCAAGGTCTCTTTTCGTAAACTTTTTAAAATATGAGCGGCTTCGAGAGAGCATCCTGTGACGCGATGACTTTATTTTCAGCTTATTGATTGGATTGGTATTCCCAGTGGTAATACCAATACCAATACTCGGGTCACCGAACTTTGAATATCGAACATTGATCTATTACATCTCCAGATTAGTTTTTACGATGAGATTGTAGCAAATGTAAAATAAAAAGTTCCCGAAGCCCTGGGGATACTTTGAAAATTAGATCATTTGTATTCCTTGTTACGAGAAATCCGATTTTTTATAACATATTATTTGCGTATAAAATTGTAATATTATTTCTCGAGACTCCCAAGAAATCTAGATCCAATAAATGTTTGAAATATGATTGATATTATTTTTATCACGCACAATTATTTATATCGTCACGGGATATATATAATAATTATTATTATATAATTTACTTTTTACGTTATTTTATATCATGCTTAGATATGCAATATTATAAAATAAAATTCAAGGTAAAAAATGCTGTATAAAATAAATGTTCACTTGTGCTTGTGTGCTAGTTTCTCATTACATTCAATATACAAATATATTTATATATGATGAAATATAATATTTTGTAAATTTAAATAATTTTCTTCTTTCGATCTTCGATCTTAGAACAAACAGTCGTGAAACAAGACAAAAAGTTTCAGATATGACATAAAAATAGATTTTCTTTGAGTGATTACTCAAGAAGCGATAAAGCCATTTAACGAGTAATTTCGCACAACGTTTTAGTATTTGTACGCGAGTGAAGCCGATTTTCAAGTCATCGCCAAAACATGTACAAAATGTATGTCTCATTGTATATCGCGCGGGTTATTCATGTTAGAAAACCGCAAACGTGGGATTTATATTATTAACTCCGTGCTCTCTAAATACCGTGAAAGAAAAATGCTATTGCAACGCAATACGAATTAATGAGCGCCGAGCGGCGCTGGGAGCGTGAACGCGGACGACACAAATCGAAAGTCGTTCCACTCGAAGTTTGAATAGCATGCTTTGCTTTGTTTGCGAGTCGAAACATGCAGGAACGATGCAGGAACAAACGATTAATCTCCATTGAAAACAAAAGAGAAAGGAAGCGTTCAAATGCGTGCGAACTACACGAGGCCCGACATCACCGAGGCACGATTGCCGGCTATTTATACAACGCGACTCTGTAAATCTCGCGCTTCAAATGACTGGGCGCGGATTTTATCAGGCAGCGTGATTTTATTTATAGAAAAGCGATGATAATGACGACGACGACGACTATACGAGGCACGCGAGACACGCGCAAAATGACGTGATTTGTCGAGATATATATATATATATATATATATATATATATATATATATATAACGGATAGTTATTTATTGGCAATAAGCCAATAAATAATTTTTGATATTATGGTGAAAGCAGTTGCCTTTTAATTATTCGCACAACATAAATACTCGCGAACGCTTTCAAGATATAAATTTTTACGTTAACGATTCCTAAAGACTACCGAGAGATAATATTTTTGATATCAGTTCAGCATTATAAATATATTATAAATTTATAAAGTATAAAAAGAGAAACAGAACCGAGAAATGTAGGACAGAAATCGTATATTTATATTTAAGAAATGCAACCTTTACGACGAGTTTAAGAATAAATTTCATATGTATCGAATGTTTATGCTTATAAGAAACGCAAATCTCGCAAATAATAAATGAAACAATCGAGTATTCAGACTTTATCTATGCGAAGGCAAAAATAAGGATAAAAGTTAAATTAATTGAATGGGAGTGCATCACGGTGAAGACGTATTTAAAAGATAAAACAGTCGAGAGATAGATTTGAAATAAATTCCAAGAGGCAAATTGGAAAACGCGTAAGCAATAAAGAGATATTCTGATATAAAATGACATAGAGAAAAGTGGATTATAAATTTTGCTAATTTTCAATACGAAACATATATCGAATATAAAAATATGCAAAAGAAACCCAGGATATTTGGATTTAATATCAAGAGCGTTTCAACGAAATATATACGAAAGCGATAAAAGATAAGAAGATAAAAATCAGCAAACTCTGATCTAAGTACTAATAATATAATATCGGATTAATTGCTAAGGTATTAATTGATAAGGTAATTATAAACATCTTTTTTAACAAACAGCATTTTATTTCAGGTTCATTCAGCGTCAGTCTCCTACAATAGTTCTCGTCCTTTCGAAAATTCGGCTATCAGACAGATACCTCTCGGCGAGCGAGCGTCAAACTTCTAATCCAAACTGGTTGGCATAAAAATAGCCCTTGCCGAATCACGAAACGTCGAAACAGCTGCGCTAATCCCACGATCGCTTCGCGATCGCAGATTCGCTTTGCGCGCGTACCACGCCGTACGATTGAACGCGCCAAAATATGATTTTTCGCGGCCTTCGCGAGACGAGAGATCGCGCGGCTAGCCGCAGGTGCCGTCCCGTGAGTTTCGCACAGCTGATCCGCGCGCGCGGGGCCGGATCGCCAGCTGAGAGCAAGGTCAAGTCAAGGTCAACCGCGGAAAACGAACCGAGGTGCGAAAGAGAGAACGCGTTCGGAGCGTCCCGTTTCCCGCGCGTGCGATTTCCCGGGCGCGCAATCAGCGCGGCGCGAACTCGTATCCGCGCGCGCAGCCGCAGGGACACGCTTTAATAACAACGCATTGTTAACAACAGCCCGACAATAGTTTCTTTTGATAATGCGAGCCGCATGGCGTGGCGTGGTATAGCCGTGGCGTGACGCGGCGCGGCACGGCGCGGCACGGCGCGGCGTAGCCTGGCCTGGCGTGGCGTGGCGTGGCGTGGCGTGGCCGCGCCGCCGGGCCTCTGTGTATGCGACGTCTATTATCATGGCAGTTCAATGAAATCTTTAAACGGCCGTCTCTCTCTTTATTCCGGCTGTATCAGTTGTTTGCCCGATGCTGTTTGCGCCGTTGTCGCTGCCACGGCTTTTGTTCAACTGATGCATGCGATTTTTTTTTGCTCTTCACCGAGTGACAATACCTTCCGTCGAATTTGCATAAACGTGTCCCTTGACACGTATGCGACATGGAAGTTGTCGTTAAAAAGGACATATTGAGGCTTCACGCGGTATTAACCTTCCTCAACATTTTTCCGCGTGTTTTTCAATAGAGATTACATTTGTTAAGCACAGTACAAAGCTATGTACAATAATGTATGTAAAGTGCTTACAATAAGATTAATTTGCGACAGATAAAGAATCAATTTCAGAATGGCAGACATTTATTATATTTAATGTCTTGTAATTTTTAACGCAGTGTTACTAATAATTAATAACTACTTAATGTTAATAATAATTAATAATTAATATATCAAAAGTGAAAATATATATATACCAACATTCTTTCTCGTAAATAATAAAATTGTATCTCTCAATTCGATATGTATGTCATGTTCCACTTACAACTTGTTAAATAATTGCACTTACGGGAATATACAATAAGATATGAAAGCGTAAGTTTAACGTGTCGTCCACGTTTTTAAACTTTATTACTGTCATTAGTAGCAGCTAGAAGAACGTTATACGACAGCTAACAGCAACGTACACCTCATTCCTCGACAAACAATTCAAGATGGTAATTTAGCAAATTTGTTACACTGGTAAATGCATTTGCAGCTGACGCGGTATTGCGGAAAGATGCAAAATGCCGACATGTTGCAGCAATTGCGGCACTGAAGAAAGTTTTTGCGGTCGTTCAACGATTATAATGTGTTGTGTGCGTCAATGGTTTTACGAATATCTTCATGTCATCTTTCATTTCTGTTCGCGTGTTTAGATTTATCCTTATAACTTCATTATCTTCTTGCAATCTTGGTATTGTATACAGCTATTTTCCGTTCATGACGCTTAGAGATATCATAATCATTATAATGACTATATATTAAATAAATAAACATAATTTTACGATATATTTTTATGTTCAATTAGCCGGAAATCATAATTGTTTCATCTCAACCAATATCGCAATTTTCTTTAAATAGTTTATTATTTGTTAATATTTCAAGCAAATGATTATTGCATTAATGCCAACCATTATGATCTTTCCTTAAATATAATATTTCATGATAAATTTCTCTCCGTTATATTCGCAATGCTCAAAATCTTCTATCAGAATTATAATTTTTTATGTTAGCTATTATCGCAAGAAAAAGATAACTTCAAAATTTCAAGAATTACAAGTAAATTTACATCATTATCACCAAAAAATTCGTCGACTCACGCCAACGGGTGATGAAAATAATTAAAAGATAATTTTAGTTATTTGACATTTATCATACATTTTTATTTTTTTTTTTAAGTTAAATAAAGCGATAAGTTAAAATAAGAAAAAAATGAAAATCGATCGCCTCAAAGTGCGGTTAAAAATGTCAAAGAATTCAAGAATTAAAAAAAAAATCTTTAATTCTACAGAGATTGCGCATATGATTTTTGTAATCCCGCGAAACAAAGTTACAAATTTAACGTTGCTGTAAAATAATTTGCTTTAACACATCGGTTATACCGTGAAGGTCGAGAGACACAGATCCCCTCCCGGTGAACGGTGCAGCATAATTCCAACAGGAAACAAATTCCAACATTTCATACTGTGTATTGTGAGCTAACGCTTGATACTTATCGAGGTAAGAAAGTAATGAAGTTTAACGGGAACCGTCGAGATGAACGCGTACGAATCGTGTGTACGATGGAAGCAATTTTATTTTGCATGCGAATAGGACCCAATCATTCCGCAATCCGGCTAATTCAAGAAATAATTGCGAGAAACGTCGGCAATTCCTCAACTCCGTGACAAAGTTTTGAATGTGAACGGCGCAGACTCGCGGTTTTCCCCGTTATTCGCTTCACCTTACTAGTTGACGCACAGCTTGGCTATAAATAACCATCTGTTTACTCGTTGCTGTCTCGCAAACACTTTTTTAACGCATCATACTCCCCGCGAATATATAAACGTACAGACCGAACAATGTATGAGATATCACAACGAGATGATAGCAAGATTGAAAAAGCGGAAAATCCTGTTCCAGTTCATTCGAGCATTAATGCTCATTAGAAATTATTATTTCCATACGATTACTTCAAAATTAATAGGAATCCATTACACTTTTGTGCGTTACAATATATACGCACAGTTGATTACGGTTCAATTTGATTAATATACATATATATAATTTTATTATCAGAAAATCCCACGTTATTATCCAAGACACGTGTTATCCTAAGGCAATACGTACTCGGCCGTAAAATTACATGACACGCGGCTATAAACAAAATAAGATTAACTTCTTATCTTCGGCTATAAAACGATCGTAACTTGGAGCAACTAATGGAAACCTACTTTAAGTAATCTTAGTTGTATTAACACAGGAAATCGTATGCTTGAGCGATTTACGTGCGTTTGTTTATTCGAAAGTTACTTTGTTATCGGCGCTCATATCATTCTAATATTTATCATCTAAAATATCTTACAATTCTGAATTTACTTGCCGTTACATGACGCAATAAATTTTACACCGCTAGCAACAATTTGATACGAAGCTTTACTATAATCCTTAATAATATCATAAATTTAAAAACATAAAAAATGTTTTTCTGTTTCTCTTAATGTCTTAGATATAAGCAAATTTGCCTATTAAGAAAACTATCCTATAAAGCGTAAACAAGTATTCATTCTATATCGATAATAATTTTAATAATTGAAATATAAAGGTAGCAAAATAAAGAAATGAATGTTGTGAATCAAAGAATCTCATTATTTGACTATCTCATTAATCACAACAAGCAAGGCGACAGTATAAGTCGCGATGACGAGGAATGAATTTCTACCTTCCCTCCCCTAATGTTTATTATTTAACGCTAACGTGTTAATCCGTTTGAATTATTCGCAACGAACAATAGCTGTCTTTCACAAAGATTGATCACGATTGAGAAGTAACAGTTTTAATTTGACGTTTGAATGTTTGACCCTGTGTATGGACGTTGGTACAATAAATAATTACGGACAATTTGCGGGCTCCGCGTTTCCAGACAAGACTGCAGGCACGAATTTTGTCGATTAATCGTCTGGCACGAATCGTTAAACTGCTGAGATTCGATCAACGAGATCAAATCGACGACCGATCCAATTAAACGTTTTCTCCTATTGCGCTCGAACTCTCGCCGTGGATCGATCCGGCTGACGCGGCGGGATCGATAGTTAAAACGTTATTAAACAGCCCCGCAATAGTTTATTAAACATCAATATAACGTGAAGAGAAGCAGGTGTGCGAAAGCTTTCGAATCTTTTAATGCCAGAAGCGTCGCGTACACCTATGTAAATTTTCCGTTTTACAAATCTACTGTGTAATGCGACGCCTCTATACACACACACACACACACACACACACACACACACACACACACACACACACACACACACACACCACACCACACACACCACACACACACACACACACACACACCACACTCCTCAAATTTTTTCGATTTTTTTCTTTATCTCCCCCGAATAAAACATTTATTTACTCGTTACTGTTTTTTTTTACTCATTAGAGTAAATTTAGAATCAAATTAAAATAAATTTAATCGAAATCTTTAAACAATTTATTTACATCAATTTTATTATTGCTATCTATCTTATTATTATTGATTCAATGGTAGCCTGCGTATAATTTGGCACTTGGAGAAAAATTTATTCTTAATGCAAAATATCTATCTGTTTCGATCTGTTGTATTTTATATTAATTATTTTTGACTAGGTGGAATTATAGTTATTATATTAATTGTAATTATATTATTAAGATTAGGCTTAATTTATCGCAAAAATTTATTCGACCAACGCAAAGATTTTGAAATTCCAATTTCATCTTTAGTTGTTGTATGTGTATTTTCATTAAAAAGTAAAAACAATAAATAAAGGCTTTTAAAGGAAAACAGACATTCATTCCAAACGCTAAATATCTCCTTTCTAATCCCCTCAAATCAAATAATCAACAACGTTCATTGAACTCCAATTGACTGATTAAGCTGTTGTATATCGTGCCACACGTGTAGTCGCAATCTAGATTCCATAAATGACGCGAAAAATGCGGAATAGAATACGTTCGTTCTAACGTGTATCATTAAAATTATGAGTACTAAACAATTATTAACTGACCACAATTATTAGTCTACGAATAGTAAGTTGTATAATATTGATTATTTATTTCAAATGAATATTTGATCAAATTCCGCTGTAAACTAATACATGAATACTAAATACATGAATAAATGTACGAATAAATGTATGTTGCAATATTTAATATGACGTAATCTAATATACGACGTTTGGAGGGTTATGCAAGGGAAAATAGAAGAATTAAAATTCACTCGAGTTTCAAAAACAAAGCGACACAGCTGTCGTTGAACCTCGCAATTGTTCCTAAGAAACAAATGCTGCATTAGTCAGATGTTCTTATCTGGGAATAATAATGTTTCTGCTTCATTCGACACTTTCTTCCCGCGCTCCAGTTTAAACCGTGGTGCAACGCGACGTGATGCACCGGGGAGATTCGCGCGAATCGGTCGCGGCTCGAATTGGCAGACGACGAGGAGGGGGGGGGGGGAGTGGGAGAGAGGGGGCGATGGTCAGAAGCTAGACCGATAATTAATTGGCCGCTCTTAAATTTGGAATACTCGGAAAAGTGTTTGCACGGATCGACGATTTATGAGCGCAAGGTAGCCCCTCATGATAATGAGGGGATAATAGACGTGCCGGGCACAGTTTTCTTAAAAGGCGCTCGCGCGCGCAATTAGTGAACGTGTGTGCGTATAGAGCGTCTCATAAATCTTAATAAAAGCCGCGGGTAACGATTACTCACTCACTCACTCACTCACGGCTTGCCGCAAGAAGATAATGATTCACCGCGAGTGGCCGCCAATATGCGCGGATAATTCCTCCGTTAGGTTGCTCGCCACGTTAATAGCGATTTCCATTTTCTCGACGCGACGCGACGCGTCGCCGGGACAATCGTGCCCATGAGGAAACATTATCACATCTGATTTCCTTCGTGCGGTGATAATCGCGTTCTCGGTAACGCAGTTGCGGATGCTGCGCTTTACAGCGGCAAATTCCACGTATCGTGAATTTCGGGGCGGTTCATTCCATCGCGTTGTACTTAAAGGAGCAAGGTTCGCGTAATCGTGGCCTTTGTATGTCTTATTGAGACTTTAGACCGGAAGCAAATAACACATTTTGCTACTTGTGGCGATTATACTGTGAACGTATACTTTAGATAACGTATCAATTATCTTGCTCCATAAATGTAATGAGATACTAAATTTTACTGTAACACTCGGTACACGAGAAAAATAATCATGGTATCGGCGATTAACCGAAGAAAGATCGCAGAGTCATGAATAATATTTTGTATATTACGTTCTATGATGTTCTTTCGTTAAATATAATTAAAAATAATTTTATTTTAAGAGAGAGCTAATATTATTGTGTTATTTTAAGTATTTACTGAATAATTATAATTTTACACAAAGCGGTTCATAATACCTTTTGCACGCCAAATGTAGCCTCATATAACAACGTACTCATCAACAAAATCAATCGATCAAAACACGCATGCAGATCGTAACCTTTTGGCATCGATTTCATTGGCAGGTTATTCGGCACATATATCGAAAGTGTCGAATGTGTGTGTGTGTGTGTGTGTGTGTGTGTGTGTGTGTGTGTGTGTGTGTGTGTGTGTGTAATAAGAGAAATCACCTTCAATGATAGTTAGTTTTCAATGCTGAATCTCTCAATTTAGAAAATCAGCAATATTCAAATCAACAGATTATTACGTATAACATTTATGTATCTGTCTATTTAATATTATTTATAATAACATTATTTAGTGTTATTGGCGAGTATTTTTCATCACGTTCCACAATCTACGAGCTCGCAATTAATAATTGTATTAAAGTTAATAAATAAATAAATAAATAAATAAATAAATATACGTATATTTATTTATTTAAAATTTATAATAAATATACTTTTTTTAATATTGACGTCTCGATATTTCGTATATTAACACCTGACAAATCGAGTAGTCAATTAGAATTTGAAATACACTTACCAATTTATTTGAAGTATACAAAACGTGCGATTATTGTCCCATTTTCAGAAAGTCTGTACTTCTCAGAGCTCTCGCGGAAATGCGTATTCCTCGTCACTATACAATCACTCTTCTCACACATAAACGATGTAACAACGTAACAACACGTCACTGACGCACTGAATAATTACAAATTCATCTATTGCACGAATCTTTCTTTCTTCCATGTCATACTTCCATGTTAATGTTATTACGACTATCGTTATTTCACTTAATGTTACAAAAATGTTGCAACCAAGAATCTGAGAATTAATATCTATTGTATTTTAAATTTCATTATTAAATAATTGCAGCTAATAGTTTAAAAATTCCTTGTAAAAATATATAAGATAAAACTCTTATCATTTATATTAATTTATATAAGTAATACATAGATACATAGATACATAGATATATGTATATCAGTTAATAGTTCATGTTTGAATGTCTGATTATTTTATGTTGGAATTCTATTTTGTGTTTTTTGTTATTTAAAATCAGTAAAATAATCAAAGTAAAGCGATTATTGGTAAATGTATGTTGTAATACAAGCGAAATGTTATTTAGGAATTAAACGTGCGCCGAGAAGAATTGCTTAAATCACTAAAGCCATCTGCTTCAAACTGGCCTACAATCACACTACGCGTATGTAATCTGATGTAAAAAGTCATCATAATTTACTTTCGACTGTGGTAAAACTTTGTTGAAATTTCTCACACGTTTTTAAATAATATCCAATTGCGTATATACCGTTTCTTCTCATTTCCTGGATAAAACTATCACAAAGTTGCTAACGCACTGACATTTATATTATCATCATGTGTTTTCCTTAACTGACTGAATAAGAAAACAAGTTGTTAATTTATGCACATCACCGCTTTGATTAACAATTCGATGAATCGTCTCGATGCATCAAAGACGCACGTTTGACGTTCCAATCGCAACACCAAAAACTCACGTGCAGAGAGGAATGTTTTATCAACAAAAGCACCGTTCCTCTTCCTCTCTCCTTCTCACTCTCTCTCTCTCTCTCTCTTTCTTTCTCTCTCTCCACCTCTCCACCTCCCTCTTTTTCCTCTCTTTCGTTCACTCTCTCCACTCACTCTTTCTCGACACTGGCGAAACCGACCGAAGCGAATCCATCCGAGCCGCGTCGTGCCGCGCCGCACGACGGATACCCTCGCTCCTCCCGAATTTCGGCGGGTTTTCGAATCTCGCCGCCGTCGCGACCGCGATCGCACGGAGGACCCGGCGCAGGTACGATCGTCCGGCGGAGGCCGCTCCCCGCTCGGATCGCGGCGCGCGCGATTTGATAAGGCCGAACACGCGGAGACGCGACGCGCGTCGTACTCCGACTCGTCGTAGCGGACGCCCACGGAAGAAAACGCGCGATGACGGAGCGAGCGTACACGAGCCTGCTTGCCTGTCTGCCTAGCTGCCCTGACTTCTGCCTCCTGCCTGCCTGCCTGCCTGCCTGCCTGCCTGCCTGCCTCGTTCGGCGAACAGCCCGCGGCCCCCACGTTGTTTGTCTCGCGAGTGGCCTGTTTACATGTTGACTCTCTGTTTACGCATTTTCCGCCCCCTCCCGAGCCGCGCCGGTTCGCGACTCCTACCCCTCTCGCATGGCCTGGCACTGACGATCCGCGCACACTTCTCTCTCCCCCCCCCCTTTGCTCTATCATTCTCCTTCTTCGTCAGTGTCATTGACGGTCTCGTCCCTCTCTCTCTCTCTCTCTCTCTCTCTCTCTCTCTCTCTCTCTCTCTCTCTCTCTCTCTCTCTCTCTCTTTTTCTGTCGCGATGCGGTATTCGCGATGTCGAATAAAGCCCGGTTTACACCGCTGTTCTGATAGAATTATCGATACATCCGAAAAATGGATGTGCCTTAACAAAGGATCTTTTTGTTTAAATTATCAATTAAATAAGCTAACGCTCTGGAATACTCATCAGGAAAAATATCGTGACCGTAAAGGAATTGTAATGTAATGTAATGTAATGTCTACCATCCTTTTTATCGCAATGTTTTGAAACTCGAATTTCAAACCAGCGATAATATTTGATTCAGATCGATCGAAGAGGAATGACTAATGAAATTCACGTTCCGTCTTTCACCATGGATTTTTCACCGTGAAGATAGCATTCTCTGCAATTCTAACGAGATCAAAGAGATCATCGCAATTTTTTTATTTCGTGACGTATAAGAGTATTTCGAATCGCAAAAAGTGTTTTGATCTCTCTTAAAATATAATGCGATTATCTAAATTTTATTTCTGAAACTTCAAATTGATAATTAACGTAAAAATCGATTTATCAATTTTGACCGTTCAGCATTTGTTATTTATTTCACAAACATCGAGATGTATTGAATGTCAGACAGTAGATACGACCCACATAAGCAAGATTACGTAGTTAACTTGGAAAATAAAACAACTCATCATGCATTCGTGTATATTTTAAACAAACTTATTATTATTTCAGTAACACTGAGATGTGTCGCTTTGCAATCTTGAATAAATAAAATCACAAAAATCTCCAGTTACTCAATAATATAATAAAAGCGACGCGCATTATAGCCGCATCATATGTTACTTGTAATCGATTGCTTTTTATTTGATTATTTAGAGTATTAGATACGTCACACTATTATACGTCTTTATAGGCATGAGCGAAGCGATGCATTAATTGAGTAGTCATGTTAAGCTGAATAATCTGAAAAGTTGCTCTACTAAAAGTCGCTTCATTAAAAATCCAAATCGCGTACTTTCTCGGATAGCCACTTCAGTTTATATATACTAACTTGAGTTTTCCAGACGAGTATTCCACATATTCATTTGCACATATATTTTTAATTAAATCAGACGGTAACGCGACCGAGGCAGCGGCATTTACAAGGAAATGTTCCAATTGAAATGGGCATTACGTACACGCGCGTGTAATACCAAGATCGCGTATGATATCGAGATACGATTCTTACAGAGTAACTTATAATTGCTGAACGACAGGTAGATAAAGTCCCTGTGTACAGTCCCTTGCAGCAATTACGGCAATTAACAAGTAGTTACGTACGTCGACCTCGTAGTAGTTACGGACCGCGCGGGACAGACAAATTCTAATTCTCGCGCGACTTCTTTTCGAGATATACATATGTACATGTGCACGTTAACAAAACATGAGTACATGAATACATGCTGCTAGCAAGCTTGAAAAATTCAAGATTCGTCGCCACCGCTTATTTTCGTGTATAGCATTAAAATATTTAAAACTAGTACAAGACATTATAACTTTTAGCAGCCTGAAAAAATATGAGAAGAGATACTTAAGACAAAAGATATATTTGTCATTCTAATTCGAAGATTAAACAAATTTTATTTGTAAGCTTGATTATTACGCATATGTGACTATCGCAAACACATATTTAACGTTTTTTTTTTTTTTTTTTTTTTTTTTCTTTCAAATATTATATAAAGATTGTACATATTTTCTGCGTTTGCAGATTTTTATCTTTTATAAAAGTAAAAAAATTGTAGTTGAGATCAGTATACATTATGCAAATGAAACGATTTCATGCTTTATAATTATACGCTATTATATAATATTTTTCTCTGAATTATTGTGAATAAAGAAATAAAATAATAATAATAATAATAATAATAATAATAATAATAATAATAATAATAATAATAATAATCAATCTTTATTATCTGATGCTTGACCGATTTGTTTACAACTCGAGTCTGTATTGCCTGACGAGCAAAATATCCTTTTTAATTCTAGAAAATGCTTCTCACGTTTGACTGGCGATGGCTAGGTTTGCGTGACGAAAATTTCCTTCAAACTCATTGAGCGCTCATGACTTGAAGGTTGAAGTCGTTCGAAGCGTGCCGATACGTACGCCTATATTATCAAGTTGACAACGTATGAAACACGTTGTTTACATCTCCGTGTCTAATGTGAGAGATATCTGTGATATTAATAGATCGTCGTATTAGAGAGGCGTCCGTCGCGCTCGCGCTCCCATTTATTGAGGTCGCAACATCGGTAGAAATTATGCGACATGCACTCATTAAACTAGCGCGCGACGCGAGAGAAACATTTAACATGCGCTGATTGCGTACGTCCTAATTGTTTATAACTTATGTCGTTTATATAATATATACATCTGCATGATTCTTGTCTGTTATAAGATCCGACATTACTCCTCATAAATATTGGTTTCTGGTATCAACTAAAATATTATTACTTCAGACGTTTCGAGAAAGTTTTCACGAAGATAGAAAATATCGAGTAAATTTTATTCGACTAACCGATGAAAATTAAATCATCTCTGTTGTTTTTATAAATGTATCATGTGTCGTAAATCATTCGGATGCCATAGCACTTAGTTCGCTTTAATCCGCGTCAATTTTTAAGTAAAGATGTGACGTGACTCTGTCGATTCGTCGCACAGTAACGAATCGAATTTATGTTAGATTTACATTAATGAATAATGCTTCTTTTTAAAACGCTATCTGGATAAAGCGGAAGTCATGGAATGATAGTTTGACTTGTTAAGATCCTCGTGAGGATTATAATTAGAAATAACGTAAGATGATCTGTCGATTTATTACTGAAGCAAAATGAACGATACAATATGAAACGGTCTAATAAAATTAATGACCGACATCCCGAGGCCGTTAAAATAATCAGTCATTAAATGGAGCGCAACTTTTCAAACGATCATTTCAATTTCTACGATTTGCGCATTGCGCTCTGTTTAGTGCGACAATAATCAATCTTCTTTTTGCAATAATAATTATTATTTTTCACTTCAAACATAAATGTAATATATTATTTATTTTTTTATTAATAATTTTTCATTATAATGCGAGTATTATTTTTACATATTTTATTCTTCGTAATATTTCACAATTTATTTATGTCATATACCATGCGTCTAGAAATAACAGAATTAACGTATATAATATTCGGTACGTTAAAATAATTTTGTAATAAATTAATCGATATTAACCTTGTAATAAAATCGGGGGAAAAAATGAATTCAAGCATGAAATTTTCTCGATTTTTCGCAACCGGTCTAATAGACCGTGTATGAGTCGCTTGTACATTAAAAAAGTAAGCTCTAATTTGCGGCTATCGATGATTAAAATACTCGCATTTGTCGCGGCAGTTGTAGCTGCCGGTTTCTACAACGTTCTCATTTAAGTTCCGGCCGTTTGTTTGATCGCAGACGGAAAACGGTCGATCGACGATACCGATGAGGCGCAGAATTCGCTGTAAAGCGGACTTTAACCTCCTCCCACGAATCGCCATGGTCCGCTGCCTTCATCGGTCTCACTCGCTCACGTTTTCTGCGTTCGCCGAGTGTGACAGTGCCGTATGAATGCCCTACCTTCCCTCCTCGCACCTCGCGCCTGTGACTTCTTACTGTTAGCGTTGCGGTGACAGACTCGCGCGGATGACGCCTCCACCGCGTTTCCATTCTCGAATCTCACGATTCTTCAAACTTCATACTCGAAGAGCGCACCTGTCGTAATTAGTACGATCTACTCGATCGAGCGCGACACGAGCCTTAAATGAAAACTAACACGATGACGTGATCAAGTGCTCCTATAAGTGATCTTTGATAAAAATTACATTATCGACTTAATAATGCTCTACAATTAAGCATCAAAATGCATCGGGTTTCCTCAATCATTTTTATACTAAAAATTTGATCGGATACAGATCTGAAAATAATGTTAGTGGACTATCAAAATAATTATGTAGAACGTTTAAATTGATTGCCGGAATATAAAAAAAAATTTTGCAATATTATCATCGTGCTTGAGCATTCTGCATAATAATTTCGATTTTAATCCAACAAAATCATTTTCAGATCTGTAGCTGGACAAATTTTTAGATATTTCAACAAAATCGTTTCTTTCTTGTGTAGATTTATCCTTTGTAGACTTATGGCGAACGTCGATCAAACGATTACTGAACACAAATTCAGACGTGAATGAAATAAATGCAAACTACGCACAATGTTGCCGCGTGTTCCACGCAGCTGGATCCAGATGGATACAGATACTTTCTAACAGTTAATATTCCTCTTACTTGAAACTCGAGAGGTACAAATCAGACAAAGTTGCATCATTCGGGTGTGGTAGCAAGCTGTCATCCACTATTATCATAGTTCCAAAACGATAATTTTCTCCCCGGGAAATCGACCGGGGAATAATCATTTTTGCCTTCATCTTGTTCTCTCTGAATAACGGCGTCATCGGAGTAGCATGGCTGTTTGAACACGTGAATCGTGATGAACCTACGCACAGACTGTACACATTTGCCTTGCCCTCGCCATCACTTTTTGCCCCACCAACTCGACGAGATGTCTCATCCACGGCGGAGAGAAGCCGCTTGATGCCTCCATGGTTTATTTACTTGATCTCATGTTAACGCGCACACTTTCCTCAATGCTTCGCGGAAACCATCGCGCAATATTTCCCCACGAACTGACGACAGTCTGTACGGTGATACATCGTTAAAATATTTGTCTAAATTTTTCCTTTCAGGAAAAACGTATAAATCTTTCATCAACGTGCGAGGTCATCGAACGTGGAAAATCTTTGCTGCTCAGAATTTTATTTTATTTTATTCCAAGCGCCTATATTTACGTATAAATTTATGGTGATAGTAAAATGTACGATGTATTATATTTTATATTTTATATATAAGCTGTGCGACATAGTGCGATATTCGACGTTTGAGATAATTGAAAGAAATGCTTGTCGATGTTACTTGCTATAATTAAAAAGGTGAATATATTCCCGTAGTTATATCACGGCTTTAAATGTTGACAATTGCGTATTACTACCTTTTAATTAATACTAAATTGTTAATATTTAAATTTTAATAAAATTTTAAAAATTCAATATATCCTTAATCGAAAAACATTGATAACACACTAGTCGGTGTATGAAAATGATAAAAATTTCGGCGAGCTCAAGTGAACGTTAACTTATTTATATATATTTAATTAAATTTAATTAAATATGTAATGATATATCAGAGTTGTTTATCTTCAAAAATCATTAGTGATTATTATTACACGCGTCTCGATATAATTTTAATATCAATAAAAAGAAAAAGATCCAAAAATATCGCGAGGGGAGGAACGTGAGAGAAAAAAATGGCATAGAAGTCACGCAAAAGAACAAAAAAAAAAGATTACGGGTCCTCTGACTTTGTACGGCGAGATCTTTCGCAAGGTTATCGTGGAAGACGCACGATTGTTAATGGCTAACGACCGATATCCACGCCGTAATGATAATCTCTCACGTATCAGCACGCGGAGAATTACGTGTGCCGAAATTAACCCGATTACATGGTTACCGCATCGCGACGAGATATTTATCTTGCCGGCCGGCGAGGCCGTCGTAACGAAACTACAACGGCGCCGATCGATTCAGCCATTTATCAATTAATCTTATCGACGCGGCCGCGCCGGTGTGCCCGTAACGAATACCCGCTTTAATCACGTACAACGGGCTATACTTTCGTAACGGCAGGCCTCCTGCTCAACGTCTGCTCCGTTAATAGCGAGTTAATTGCATCAGGTACGGGGGAATCCCCTTTTCCGTCACTTCTCGCTCGCCGCCGCCAAGGAAAGTACGGGTCGTTATCCTTGGAAAAGAATTACGTGATGATACACGTGGGAACTCAACTGTCGCTCACCACGTGCTAATTTCGTTTCTAAACCGCCGTCGATATAATATATTACGTATCGTGACACTCGCCAGGAGTCGCAATAATAATTGCGCGACTTTTCCGAAGAAGAAAAAACACGATATTATCAACTTTCTCATGGCTTTATTGCCCTTTTGTTCAATAATGCTTTCTACAGTCTTATGTAAACATTTTATTAATGTAGGATGTAATTAATTAATTAATTGAGTTTAATCAATTGGTAGAAGGAGCATTTATCGATTGCTTTAAATTTTTTATATCGCAAACTATTTATTCATTTAGTTTATTTATATAAATCGAATATGTGCGGATTTTACAAATGTATAATTTAATAATTACTCGTAGCACATAACTCTTTCATGTTTTAGCTTACATAATAGCGCGTTACTTTGGAACCAAGTACGCTGTTAAGCGATGAAATGTAAGACGCGATAAGATTATAATCACTTCCCGGATGTCAAATATTGAGTACTCATCATGCATGATTTTATTATCCAAACGAACACACATCGACGTTATGTATTAGCCAATAGAAATGGGAAGAAAAAAAATTGATACCAACTTTTTTACTATAACTCAGAAACAGAGTTATTATCAAAATGCGATTCTCAAATTTTCATACAACGAATAAATAATTTATCAAATTGGCAAGGTCGCATATCATATTAATATTGGTCAAGAAAATTTATCTCACCACGCCTATGTTCTCTCGCGCCTGCGAGAGGGTTAAACCGGAAGTCTTTCCAGGTAGGCGGTGTCCGGTAGCGGGGGTGTTTTCGGGGTCTCGACGAGTTTTCGAGGTTACCGGATTACCTTATCTACCGAGTCTCACACGCTCGCACCGATTCCGAAACGAAATCCACGACGATCCATATACCGAGGCGTTTACGCGGCGATTTAGCCCCGAGGAGGACGGTCCTTTCGCGGGCCGCGGCTAAGTCCGAGAGGCGGTTATTATGCGATATACGGACTATCCGGGGCGCGCATCCGCCACCCTTCTTCACGCTTTCCACAAGAGTGATCCGGCGGCAGCTATATATATATATATATCGACCTGTCGCGCATTGTAATCCGCGGCATTTACGGGGATCGCGAAGTTGTCAACTGTTGTTGGCAGTTAAAGGGAGATCTTTCTTTATGGAAAGCATCTTATTGAAGCAGATTATTTTCATCGTTTTAATAAAAGAGAATATCATAGAGAATCTGTTATTTATTCCATCGACAACAATATACTTTAAGCCAAAATTAGCTTAAACTTAACTTAGTACTTATTTAATATTTAATAATTATTTTTTATATAATTTATTATATAACAATATATTTATTACTATGCTATTACTGTTTTCTTTGATTCTATAAAAACTAAATCTATATTTTAAAATAAATTTATAAAAAATAATTCATTTAAAATGTAATGTTTATGTTATAAAGAAATATTTTATAAAAAATATTATTTTATTATGCAAGAATACCGTGTTTGATATTATTATATTTTATAACTATAAACATTTGCTATATTTTATATCATCATGTACAAACATTCCGATGCTCGAGTCTTATACTGCCAAGATACTCAAAATCATCTTTGTACTATTCTGCGATTACTCGATGAGAAACTTTAAAATAGCAATGAAAAATGCTTAGACGAAACGGAAGGAAAAAGTCAGAACAAGAGAGGAAGGGTTATTATACGGGGATTTAGCGGGGCCCGCACGGTCCGATTGATTGATCGACGCACCCCCGCGCAAAGTCAGATACCGAAAGCCCGAACTTTTCCCATTACCGTCAATATGCAGCCTAGACATTGGTTTAACGTTCCGGCAGCTGGGGGGCATCGGTGCCGCAGTAAAAGGGAACCGGTTAAATCGCGTCGACGACCTTTATTGCCGTCTTAAAGCAGTTAAGTTAATCCGTGCCGTAGCGAGAACTGCGAGAGGAGGCGGGGGTGCCGCGCCCGTGCGAATCGAATCGCCTTTTGGTGTATCTCGCCTCCGAGACAAAAACATTAACATAAATCACGGGGCGGAGGGGCGAGGAAGATGGAAGGAGAGAGAGAGAGAGAGAGAGAGAGAGAGAGAGAGAGAGAGAGAAGGAAGGAGAGAAAGGAAGAAAACGAAAGAGGGGGATTGGCAATCCGGATCGGGCGTTTATTCGATTCACTTTGTGCATCCCCTCGCGGCACCCTTTAACGGCACCGATGAATTTCGTTCGCTGCCTTGGCAATTAGTGCTGCGAAAACTTACTACGGGTGATTCGTTCCCGGAAGAAGAAATGCGGGACGCGAAAGCGTGGGACTGTACACAGATGAGTATTGACCTCATTGGGGATAAAAGGATAAGAAAGATCAAGATTTTTCTCAAGTTTTCTCAAACATCTTAATATTTTCGGAGGCAATCGCCTTCGCGGAAAAATAACGACGATAAAAGTAATATCGATTTGCCTTTTTTTAAAATTGATAAAAAAAAAGAGACCTATTATCTTTCAAAAAAAAATGAAATCAAGTTGGGAAAAAGATTTTCATGTATAAAAATATAGTGCATAATAATACAAAGACACAATCCCTACAAATCTGTCAGAAAGATTTCAGATATTCTTGAAGAGAATTTAATAAAATTCTTTTTATCTTTTCTTCTATAGTTATTTCTATAATTTATTGTTTTCCTTTTTTAGTGCTGCAATAAAAAAATTGTGCATGAAATGAGGAATTTTTCAAATGTACAAGGCGCAATGGGCAAAAGATGATATATAACACACATACATAGAACGAAGACGTATAAGCAATGATTTAAAAAGAGATGGCAAGTTTTTAGTCGCCTGAGAGAATGCGCGCACACGCGTGAGTATGTGCAAAGGGGTAGAAAGAAAAAAGGTGCCACTTAGCCCCATCTCTGCGGCCATTTTCGACGAACGCACCTCGCGTTGCACGAGTGCCAACCCTCGACCTCAACTCTTTTGCTTTTAGCGGGAATTCGATGAATTGCCAGTCGCTACGGGCAATAAATAATGCATTTTGTGTTTGCCCCCGGTAAAAGGGTCCACCCTCAACGGACCCCTCCCCCAACGTCCGCGTGCGACGCGAACCTAAATTTTAGATCGACTTCAGCTAAAGGCGGTCGGGAGCGTGTGTTCGAGAAGGTACGATCGAGAATTGATGCGATTCGAGGGACCCACGTTTGCTGCGGAATGACTCATTTGTTGCTTTCTTTACGATAACAATGCCATACATTCTCGCAAGCTCGCGATTGGTTCATTCTTATATAATAATAAATCACTTTGTCGAGATATACATTTTATTACAATATCAAACGCATCTCATTTTTAAATAGACACTTTTTTTTCTAAAGTAAAAAAACATAATAAATGTCTAATGAGTTCTCATTCTCAGACGATGGACTTATTATGGCAAATTATGATTCATCGCTAACGTCATAATAAATTTAACGTTTAATTGAATTCAATAATGTTGCCGCAATAAACATTCTCACGAGATTCTATAATATTTGTAATTCACATCTCATAGGTGAGCTATTAATGAGACGCTTGCTTTTCATCATGATGCTTACAACTCTGACATTTCTACTCGTAAAGCGACGTAAGAGGCATTTAAGAAAAGTAACCGTTGAACGTTGAATATTTCGAAGAGATCGATACTCTACTCTACTAACGAACGATATTGCTGAAGGTAACAAAACAATATAACAAAGAATAAAGGAAAACCTTCAAACTCAGATCGCTTCGAGATAAATTTCTGGACAATGCCGGCGTTACGTAGGCTGGTGGACTTGTTACGGGTAACAGAAGAGGTAACAGAAAACGGGCAGCGAAATAGCGCGGGTGGGAAGGAAACGGCGGGGTATAATGGTACCGCACAACATTATAAGGTATGCATTGTCTGTAATTTAGCGGGGCAGATCTGTGTTTGCCAATTACGGACAACTATTATATAGACGCCCGTTCGTACACGAGAACGAGTTCTATAAGGCGATCAGACTTATTGGCTCTGAATTTGTTCCTCTAAAAGAACGAATAATCGTTATTCTCTCGTTGGCTTTCTCGAATACATTCGAAGCAAGCTCGAAGCAACTCGATAGCGCACTTGATACGCGTCTACGAGTCTTTAAACGTCCATATTATTGTAATAATAGCGATAATTATGCAATATATTTCATTTTGTAAATGATAAAATTCATCCACATTAATAAATTTATATTTAGCAATTCTTAATTTATGATAATCGCGTATATATATATATATATATATATATATATATATATATATATATATATCTTTCTAGCATCGTATATTATTATTAACTCGATATACCGGTGCTATAAATTCAGATACAAATGACGTGAGGAAAGATGATAAAAGAAGATTGAAATTTGCGATGGATTTTTAATTTATTCTCAATCCTTATCTATCTGGCAACGCCGAGGAGGCAAAATAACGGCGGGAGAACAGAATTGGCAACTTATCACGGCAATAATTAATGCGCGAGACCGAACTTTCGAAACTTCTTTTACTTAGCGCAAACACAAATTGCTGGTTTAATAGATTATTAATCGACAATCTCCGCCACTTGAGACGTGGTTGTCGGGCCGAGTTTTTCAAGCCGTGATTTTTCCATGTCGTACATAAATATAAGAAATTCGATACTAAATGAAATCAGAAATCGCGCAGTTTTAAATTGATAAAACTATGAAAGAGAGAAATGTCATCGTTAATTGATCAATCAGGAATTTATATTACACATATTTATATTTCATCCTCGTATTTACAAGAAGAAAATGGAAAATGTTCGTACTAATAATTGTTACTTAAATCGTAAAAAGTATCTAAAAATCCAGAATAAAATTTTATGTCTTGAGATATAGATGATTTAATAGCCACATTTTGATCAGAAGTCAACATGGATGTATTTGGTTGAAAAAGCAAAATTATTACATGAAGCCACCCGTCATTAATAGATATTATTTAAGTGTTGTGTAATTCTCTCAATTTGACTGATGTATATTATTAATAATAAATTTGTTTTAACTTTACAAGCAAATTATTTCTGTGTTTAACAATTTCAATAATTGATTAATTATTTTATTGTAAAAAATCTTTAAATTTATTATTTAATACTTAAAAAATTTTACAGGATTTCAAATCAAGTGAAATATGAATAGTGAATCACAAGAAACAAAATTCAGGCTACATTTCAAAATAAACTTCCAAATATCTTAAAAGTATTTAAATCACGATTGCAAATATGACAAATATAACAAATATCTGAGATTCAATTTCAAGATCTATTTATTAAACTGTATCATAGCGCACGAGACTCACTTTTCTCAATTGAGTTCTTCGAGAGAAACGCGATTCTAAATAACATAAGGCGTAAGACGCGTCGCGGCACGAGTAAGTATAGCAAATAAATGTTTGTAATGAAAACTAAAATATCATTTCAATAATAAGGTATTGTACCTGAGTCGGTTCGCGAAGGGCGAATGTTTATCGCAACGTGGATGGCAACATCGAGTAACAGTTGCTCTTACCTGAAACAAACAGAAAAGGTATACTTCGTTTAGCCAAACATCCCAGAAAATAAGAAATACTCATATTTTCAGTACACGAAGATAGCAAAAAACCGCGAACACAATGGTCGCCTCGGTAAAAACAGCTTCCACGCTATTAATTACTTTCTCCGCGTATCATACCGTAAAGCACGAGAGTTTTGTTGTAGTATCGAGGGTTTATATTTTCCATATTTCAAGAGGTTCATTAATCATGCGTAATCAATGGTAACCGATCGATTAAGGTTCACCCCGCACTTTTCCACGGGCGCCGAGATAAGAGCGGGATGACGAAGAAAGGAAGGAAACTTTCTTATTAACACGATCAATCAAATCGCCTCGAATTTAAAGCATTTTTCACGATTTTCCGCGTTTCTGAGCAGCGCTCACTGAAAAAAATTTCCTCCCCCGATAGAAGGCCAACGGCCGGTTTCACCAGGGGTGAGAGGAGGGTAAGTTTTGCCAATCGATGCGGAATTAAGAAGCGACGCTTACTTCTCGGGCGGCTAATTACGAAAGCGCGATCACCCACCGGAAATGATCGCTGCAAAATCACTTTGTCTTCGTTTAGCAAAAGTAAAAAATATTTTGCTAGTTAAATATATCGCGAATCTAAATTGTGCCAGAAAGAAAGAAAAAGAAAGAGAGACAGAAAACGACAATTTTATGTCTTATTAATCTACAAGTAACTTTTCAATAGACGAAAATGTGAAATGTTAAATTATACAACAATAAATTAAAATTTTAATTTTAATTAAATTTTAACTAAAAGAAAATAAATATATTCTTTAATTATATAATTAAATAAATCAATAAATAAAATGATATCTATTTATAATTATTATTTAATTTCGTATTTAATTTTCCAGAATTTTTTCTCCATTAAAACCACATCGAAGTTCGTCGACGTAATTGTTTACGAAATATCGGTACGGAAGAAAAGAAGGAAGTTTTAAACTCGTAAAAGTCTGGAAAACGAGCACGAACCACTTATTCCCTTTGTTTACCGCGCGTTCTCCGCGCTGTACGTTTTATTACGTTTCGCATTACGCTCGCCTACAACGTCCTAAATGTCGTCGAACTGCTTTTTTTAATTAACTTCGAAATTTTAACGTGGCGAAATATTAGGAAGAAAGAGTCCGCGCTCGATATAACCGACCACCCTCTCCCTTTTTACGAGGGTCGTGGCGACAGTACGTCGTGAAAATTGCTCAATAAACTTAATTTAAGGATCCAAGGTGATGCCTCTATAACGATATACTAATCATATTTCGCCCAACCTCTGTCAAACTATCTTCATTCACAGATGATTTTGCTAAAGGTGTTGCTGTTTTTATCTTCCAGATAATGCAACGCATCACATAGTAAAACCTATTTATATAAAATATATTAAAAGTTGTAATATATATATATATATATATATATATATATATATATATAAAACGGAAATCCGGAAGTTATTGGAATATAGAATTATAAATAATTATGTGTTTATTATATTATATAAACACAGCCTATTCGAAAAGGTATATTAAAGCATAATCTTGAAAGGTAGATAAGCGTAAGGGAAATAAATTTATGAATTTATTCGCGAGAGACAGATTTTGTACAACGCACGAAGTACAGCTATGTGACGTTGCGTGTTTATTAAAATGTCTCTCGCGGTAGATGAGAATGCGATGTAGCCTCTCAATATTTCACGTTCCGGAAGCATCAAACCATATCAGATTATTCCGAGTAATAAAAATACCTGATTCGTAGAGACGGTAATGAGTGATCAAATATTACATGTAATATTTCCGTAACATGCCGTCGCATATTCTGACACACACAGCTTCGTTAAATATCATATCCCAAATGAGAGCGCGACAATGTCTGGCGAGATTTCTAAAGCGCGTCTACCCCCCGGTGACTGAGTTTAATATTTAACACCTGTGACGGTTAGTCGCGGTAGTAGTCAGTGGTTCGCAGATACACACTCACAGACAATCACAGACGATGATTATAATACCCCTGCAAAGTAATTGCGTCATTTGAATAAGCCTCGATTTAATTACATTTTTTTTTTTCCAGTAGAAAGGAAAAATAGGCTTTACAAAAATAGAAATAGATAAACTGCGAGCGTATGTGCAATTATTATTATTATTCGCAAGATGTTTCTCGCATACGAGTTTAAAGAAAGTTTCGATACTAAAATAGCAAACAATAGAAGGTCATTCATCTTCGAAGAATTAAATCAAATTAAAATGTAACTTAAATATTCGATTATCGCAGTCGATATTTTGCAAGAAACGTGGATGGACTTTAAATAGTTAGTTTCTTCTACTTGGTAACGATATTGAATTAATTATCATGCATATGTCGTGATATTTCAGAAAAAGAAATAAAAAGTTAAGGTATAAGGCAATAGTATTGTCAAGTCTCTCTATCAGAGCGTCCCGTTACAAATAAATAAATGTAATCTCGTCTTTTTCCTTTCTTCTAATTATGTTTTAAAAGTGGAAGAAATATAACTAAAATTTATAACAAAAAAAAAAAAAAAAAAAAAAACTGCAATATATTTAAAAACCTTTCACGTACGTTCTTCTTATACACACGTTACGTTCACTTTCTCTCCGATAGAATCGGAATCACCTAAGCTAAGATAATATGAAAGCAGGAAGAGGAACTTCTAGGATCGAACCGTAAAAGGTCGAGGAACTCTTTACTACCTCTGTTCGCCTGCTCGTGGCGCCTGCCGACTCGTCCTCTCGGCTCGTTCCAACGGAATAAGCAGGTAAAGAAGCTTGGGAACAATTTCCAATGTCTTTCTCTTCCGCACGTCGCGACAGTCCGATATATCTCGTTATTGCCTCACGTACAGCCCCACGCACAAGCGTATATACGAATAAATTCGCCAAATCGATTTCTCGCAGATTTACACTAGATTGTCGCTAGTTAATCCAGCGGACAAGCGATAATAAATCCGAATCGGCCAACTCCTCACGATGTCTGACAGCCTGTTGTCGGCATCATCGTAACATCGCTCGCTCTGGCAGGCAATGCAGTAAGCATTGCATTGCGATGTCCGTCGCCGCAAAACGACGATACTATCAAATGCGAATATAAATTGCAGCGTCACGTTTATACTGGTCTTAATAATTTATTCGTTGGATTTACGATAAAGCTCAAATGGAAAACTTCTATGCGCGCCGTTTTAATTATTCCGTACATAATTATTCTGAGGCAGGCAAACAGGCATGAAACGAAGTTCTACGATCTTGGAGACGATGCGATGTTGTCGCAAATAATATGAAATGTGAATAACAAACTATTCCTTTAAAGCGTTTCGCTTTGCTGCTTAACGGAGTGACGTACACAAGCGCTGTCAAACATGCTCGGTATTTATGACGTATCACGCTTTCAAAATGCATCGAGTATTATTTTTATTCATTTTCACAACGCTTTAGTTGCCGCACGCAACAAAAATCATCAAACATTTGTTCAATTTTATCGCGCAGGCTTTGCGTTTTCAATCATTTGCATAACGCATTCTTTCGTGCCATTTTACGAGAAAACACGGCAATCGCGAAAACAATTAACACCGTGCGGAATTTCCAGCAATTTGGAGAGCGAAATGCTGCCTATCGCGTCGGAGAATAATTGATAATCGAATTATCAAAATAAGGAGAATCGCGGTGAAAATATTTCATAATTATGCGTAATATAAAATTAACAAACTATTCGAATAAAGCGCTGTATTTGTATTTATTATGCCGATAATAATAAAATACCATTGATAATTTCTTAGAAATACTCCAATTTAAAAATGAAATTACTAAAATTAAAAAAAATATTCTGTCACCATTATATTAAAAATATAAAAATTTTTAATTTGCAAAGCTTTATATGAAAATCTTCTTTCCACAATAAGCTTTTTTAAAAATAATTTCAAACAATTGACACAGATATATTTATAGTTTATTTGTAAACCCTCTATTCTGCATCTAT
Organism: Pogonomyrmex barbatus; assembly: GCF_055798465.1. NCBI lineage: Eukaryota > Metazoa > Arthropoda > Insecta > Hymenoptera > Formicidae > Pogonomyrmex > Pogonomyrmex barbatus. The sequence goes on from NW_028297160.1 coordinate 8,834,083, forward strand.
ATTTAGTGTATATTCTCTTCTGCGAATATTCGTTAAACAATACCTCTTTAACAATATATAAAATCCATTATTAAAATCCACAATAAATAATCCATTCGCACGATGGACTCCGACTGCACGATGTTCGATAATACATTTCAAATTGATATGTGTGCCGGAGAATTTCTCCAATACGGTCCTGCGAGGCTCGTACTTTGCCTCGTTGTTTCACGCGAAGTCGGACAGACGAGGGGACGACACTCGACGCTGCTGATTCAGCCACGGCTCAATCACAAGACGATCGGTGCCACAATCAACGGGGAAAAATAATTACAATCGGCCGCACTGTCCTCCGATCATCCATCCATCGTACGGTACGTTTCAGCCCATCTCGTGATACCACTTCACGCGTTTGCGGTTCGTCGGTCCTGTACAAAATCCTAGCCGTCGTTATTATACTTGGCGCTCTTTACCTTCGCGTAACGATGTGTCGTCAAAGGCGGAAGCAACAACGCTAACGACGATGCGCCGTCACTGTGTGATCCCTCGCATATCTGCTCTGCGTAAATACAAGATGCTCTCGAAGTGTATCACAACAATTACGTACAATAATTTATCAAGATTAATGTGCGAAATATTTAAAATATGCGATCCTTGTATTTTTCACTTTGATATTTATTTAAGATAATTTTATCGTATGTAATTGTATTCTTTTAGCGGAATGTCTAATCTTCCTGTGTAAAATATTCAGGTATGCGTTGCAGACTGCAGAATGTAGTTCTTATCACGACCGCACGAATGTGAACTTCAGTAATGCAGAAAAAGAAAGAAGTTTGAGAAAACTAAAACATCGAGGTTTAAGATGGAGGTTGGAGGAAGGAGCCTATTTAGTTTCCTCTAACTTGCAAGCATACGCTCTAAGAAGACTATACTATAAATAGGCAGAGCACCTGACACGAAAAGTCGAGAATCCAAATGATCAGCTAAAGAACCGCTCAAATTATAAGTCAAATTACGCTTTGATTACTTCAAAATAGGCCACGGAATCTTTTAGGTATTAAAATTAATTAATTCATAAAAAATTTATCTATTTCTAAATGAATTAGTTCTCGCAATTTATCCAACCTATATTCATACTTAAAATTAACTGCACATAAATTCCGAGTGTGAGGCCCAAAATTAAGATAAGTGACACGTACGTGACACAAACTAAATTATCCATATCTTAGATCATTTCAGAAAGTTAATTCTTTCTCTTGTACTGAGATATCTAAAATTTTACAAATAATATGCATGTTGTGCAATGCGTTAATTACAAAAAATATTTTTGACAGGCGTTTTCTATTACTTTCAAAATACAAATTTTCTGAATCTTAACTCAATTGAAATATCTGCTTAAAATTTTATAAATAAAACGAACATGTGCGATGCATTTGAAAGTTTTAATTAATCCAAAAACATTTTTGGCAGTATCTTCCATTATTTTCAAGATACAAATTTTCTTAATCTTAATGTAATCGCGTCATTATTTATCTATTGCCAAAACCACAAATATAAAATACACTTCAAATATATACATATATATATATATATATGTATATATATGCCTGAAATCCATGATAACGATCTGTAATGTTGCTAACTAAAAAGAATGAGATACCGAGTATGTGAAATCGCTGTTAATCCCACGGTGTTGCGGCCGGTTGAAAAGGTCGATTATTCGCACAGTAAGAAGCGTTTATCTGGTCGCGAAGGCGAAAAACGCACTCGCGCGAATTCGCTTGGTCGTTATCGCGTTTCTCTCTGTTTTGCGCTTTCACACGCTCTCCGTCCCGTACCGCTCGCGCCGACACGCCGAGATCGTTAACCCTAATGGCATTCTCAGCGGGTTGCGTAGAGAACTTTGGGACGTACGATTTTCCGGGAAGCTCTTTTTCATCGGTTTTATCGGCTTGGCGCGTCGTGATCTTCCTCGCTCGGCGCGAGCCGCGCTCGACGGACGCGGGATCCAACCGATCGGGACTCCCGAGAACGGGAACCTTTTCCCCTTTCGATCTCTCTTAACGTTCCCCGCATTTGCATTCATATCTCCGCAACTGTAAAACGCGCGCGGATGTATCTCGCGTATCTGCATCACGCACAGCCCGGGTAGGTTCTATTCTAGATTCATAACTATTAATACTAATGTCAGCGCGCGCGCGCGCGCGCTCGCGTGCAGGACCAGGTTCTTGGCCGACGTTGACCACTTCTACCTCTCATCAATGGCGCATTCAGACATACGCAAACGTGAATTTATCAACGGGAATGAGCCACCGCGCCGACTGCCGCTCGTAGTCGTCGTGCCGAGTTCAGCACGCCGTGTGCGTTCGTCGAGCACGTCGCGCTCGCGGGATGCCACGATTTCGCCGCGGAAAAAATAACCATACCGATATAAATTAGCCGGATGCGACCCAAACGTAGACGAGAGACGCGAATTCTTGGGCTCTCTCTCTCTCTCTCTCTCTCTACTGGATTTCGGACATAGTCGATTTCTTGCACAAGCAACTAGAAACATCTTAATGTTCATTCCAGAACTGATTGTGAGATTCATTACTTCGCCTGCCTGTATATTGCAATCTGCAACATTCATCATGTAATTCTGGATTTTAAAGCTAGCTTCTAATGAAATCTCAGAAACACGCTGTACACTCGTAGAGACCGTAATTATTGGTACGAAGAATATCTTGTAGAAATCACAACGCAACGTGTGTTTTACAACGCGCAAAGTCATAAAAAGAAATGTCTGCATCTCTTACGAACGTGAAACGATAGGGAAGTATCTGGAGCACGTTGTATGCGCGTTGTGTACTCGATGATTCATATTTCAATTTTCTTACCGTCAGTCCCCAGATAGCAGACAAGTCTGCGATTATTCTAATCACGTGATGCATCGTATAAATTATCTTATCTCAATGCATATACTTCTTTTGATAATGGCGTTGCTAAATGCTCATTGCGCGATTGTTCGTAGGTGTAAAAATGCATTTGGGGTTTTCAGTTTTTTTTTTTTTTTTTTTCTCAAATGTTATCAATCGCTATGATGAGATTTGCAATGGCATGTATTAATGAATTATGACATATGCAACAAAGATCGGCAATCTTGTACAGATAACTAAATTCAAGAGCGACACGCAATGCGACAAATTACATTTTTTAAACACCATACGAATTATAAACAAGCATCAAGGATGATGGTGAAAGGAGCGAGTTCCAAGAGAGAAGCGTGATAACTTGCGCCCTGGCAAATGTTTCATTATCTCGCGCCATAATCTATTTACGAAAAAGATTTAGAGTCAGGACGTGCGGCTCAGGCAGCGTATTCATTATTCCTTTAAAAATATTAACTCCGGTAAGTCCACCATTTTCAGGGAAAAAGACAAACCTATGCGAAGAAGTGATAAAAGTTTTTGTATTCGCGTGCGTGGAGAACCCACACTTTTCTTCGAAGTTACACAAATTTTCATACTTCAGTTTCTGTTAGATAACACGTACTTATTCCAAGGGAAAAGAGCTTATCGTTATAATTATTTCAGACTTATAAACTTAAATGTAAACGCGCAGCTCCGCAATTGATAAAATTCTTTATCCCTTAATAATTATAATGATATATAAAATAAATTTTACCGAATGCCGAATATACTTCACATAGTCGTTACGTCATCGAAGTTCCAATTTCCTAAAACAATTTGTCAAAATAATCCGATTTTAAATTGAAGAAAACATTCGCATATTTCTAACCTATTCCTCTATCATTCCAGAAATATATATTATATAATTAGTTATAATAAATTGTAACTATATTTGACACGGCGAAAATCGTGATGAACCTCTTTTTAGAAGAGAAATTAATTTCTACTTTCAATAAAGTTATCAAATGAATATTTTCTCTTTTGATACATTAAATTCGTATATGCGGAGTTAAAAATATTTTAAATTCTTCGAAAACTTCACGTCCGATGAGGAATAATTAACTGAATTAAATAATCGTCATAGCACTACATTTCCAAGTCATATTTCAAGCGCGATACATGTTTGTCGCTGTGCGTCGCTACGCCTGTCGCAATTAAATTTACGCCATTCTATGAATAACTGTCGTTGAAAATAGACTCCTGTTGTCATTGCTTTGCTCGATATATTTCGCGCCCGTAATCAGATTCGAATCAAATTGAGTTGCACTATTCGACGAAAGGCTACAAATTATGTAGGAAGCTATTTACATTACTTCTTTATATTATTAGCCTTTGATGTTAATTTAAAGTAAACCGTGTTTATCAAATATTACACAATAAAGAACATTAATTAATGCCAAAATAACACTGTTCGTAAGATTTTCAGATCTGATTAAATTTCAATCTTACAAGTTGCCACTGTCAACTTCTTTTATCAGATTTATCAGATAACCTACACAATCGCATTGAGTCTAAATATTTAAAAATATTATTAGCGTAAAAGAAGAAAAGAAGATTTTATTTATTATACGCACAGTTTTTAATTTTCGATTCGCAGAAAATGTCTCTGTAAAAGAGCTTAAATTTATGTCTACTTTAAATACAAGATTTAGGTTCTTCAAAAAACTCAAATTTTTTTATTTTCTTTTTAAAAATGCATAATTCTCACCGTGTGCACTATACTATACTATATATATATATATATATATATATATATATATATATATATATATCGATATATGCACTATACTATATATATCGATATATCGTAATTCTTTATAGTATTTCATTTAAATTCATCAACTTATAACATAAAGTTATATTATAGGAATATGTTAAAATATAAAGTCGTATAATTTCACGAAGCGCGATAGTGCACGAGGCGAGCCTTGCTTGTATGTAGACTAAAGCATTTATTAATGCGATTTAAATGGCGTGACCGTATATAAATAAATGGTCCCGAGGAGAAATTGCTACATACCGGTACCTTAGTACTCTCACAGTTACGGAAGCTACTGCGAGCGAAGCGAAATATAGTGAAGCCGCTAAGAATGGAGCGTATAGTAAATCTGTCTCTAATCGTTTGGCACATTCGTGATTATCTTCCCGAGTGAATCATTTACTTATCGATTATTAAGCGCGGGCTACGCGCGACACATTATAGGATTTATGTCTACGAATGACCGTCGCGCACTACCTCTTCGCGGTTCAGTTACAGCTCTGTCTATACGTTTACACATTTACATCTCTACATAACATCGGAATTCTTATCGAAAGCATACGTACTATGTAAGACACAAACGTGTCTTTTTTTTTTTACGTTTAACATATTTACTAATATCAGTTATATAAATATAAATATAGATCTATTTATAGTAATGTTTACGCAAGAAGCTGAATTATTATCAATGGATACGTATAATAAACATGTTAAATTTTTTGCAACACAATTTTACGAAATGCTTAATGGTGACGTACTTAGCAAAAGCTTAATAATGATAAATTAAGGATAATAATTCGTTAATAATAAAATTGTATACTAATAAAGAAAATTTAAAATGCTGTAAATATTATAAATTTAGACCACTCTTTTCTTTCGAGCATTTAAATATATCTTTTTACTCATTAATATTATGAGCAAACTATGATAAATAATAACCACGTAAAAAATAAATTTTAATATTTATTCCAAACAATTTCCTTTCAGTACATTGATAAACATAAATATTCTGTAATATTTACATTAGATTAGAATTTGCATTTTAAGATAATTTAATAATTTGTTATATTGATCATTGCGTTAGAAATTTGTGAATGCTCCTACGTTCATAAATTCAATCGAGAACAATTAATATAGAGATTCAATTTGTGATATTTATAACCATTTGTGTTTGAAATTATTCGTTCCGCAAACATATAACTCTGTACATATAATTCTTCCCTGAGATATCTTGATCACCTCAGATTAACTTCAGGAGTACCAAAATGAGGCTGTCGAAAAATCGAAGAAGGCAAACGAAGAAGCGGTGCGGAGCGGATATGACGGACAGCGAGCGTTCCGCGCGGAGTGCAAAGAGCAACTATTCCCGTGAACGCGGCGCGCGGAGTAAAGAGCGCGAGAGCAAGAGGAAGAGAAAATTCACGGCAATGCCCACTATTTGCGAGCCGTTCCTCCGACTTCCTGAAATAGGAGCAAAACGGAGAGAGAGAAAGAGCAGAGTCGCGACTCAGCTCGGCTCGGCTCGGCTCGGCCGGGACTCGAGTATATCGATGTCGTACACAGCCAAGCGGTAAATCCATCGCGCCGTTCGGTATGTAAATCGCTTATCGCTCCTAGTGGACCACTCGGTATAATTAGGTAGGTAGGTAGCTGGGGTAAGTAAGTATAGGTAGATAGGAATGTCATCGTGTGTGTATGTGTGTGCGTGTGTGTGTGTGTGTGTGTGCGCGCGCGCGCGTACGCACGTACGCACATATATAAACATATACATGCGTGTTGAGTATATGTATCTGCACGTCTAATGGCGAGGAGGACGAGAGCGAGGTAGCCTCGCGGAATTAGGCTCTTCCGTTGTTTCTATTACAAAATAGATGGCACGATATTGCGAGGCAACGTCGTCGCGCGGCTAATCTCCGTTTTTTCCCCCGGAAGATAGCGTAACCGCGCGAATGAGCTCCGCGACTTACGAAAATGATTGCAAAGAAGAAACGCGAGACGAAAGAACGACCCGATATAATCGTAATTTCTTCTCCGATTGTGCATTTTGTCAATTTTCGTAATGCAAGAAATAATATTTTTTATCCCGATGCCAGAATCACATGGAGGAAATGACAGACAAGAATGAATATTTTTGTTCATGAAAGATTATTTAGCATAAAATAAAATATATTTATATTTTAATTAAAATTTATTAAAATTATGTTAAAATATTTAATACCATACACATGTTCAATGATGAAATAATATATCATAAATAAAACTTCCGTATTAGACTTTAAACATCTACAGTCTGTCTAAGTTTATAATTTGTAAAACTATATCAAGTTTTATTATGTAAACGATTTAATAAGAAAAACAGAATTCAGGTCATTTAGAATAAATAAGCAATCTACTCACTATCATCTTCGCATTAAGATTCTCCTGATGTCGTAAAACAGATTATATAATGTTACATTTTCATAATCAAAAGTAATGTTTATTTATTTCTCTGCACCTAGTTATTAATGCTTATTTTTGTAAAATAAGAATTTTCTATCGAGCGTTTATGTAATAGCAACAATTAGTATAATATTAGCATATGACTATGCATATGACTCGAATTGAAGTCAAATAAGTCAATGTCATCGAGATAAATTTACCTATCAACGTAATTCATCGAAATCACAATTTGATACAGATCTATTTTTTCTATCATGCAAGTGCACTTTATTAGCTCTCTGTAATGTCTCACGCGATCAATTTGTCGACTACGGATTGTTTTCGCGACGTAAATTGTGTTTGCGAAACAATTGTAGATAAATCATCGGATGTTATCGGCAATGGATCAAAGCATGATGATAAGATTTGAATTTAGAAATGCCTAGAATTCATTTCGAAACAAAACAACTGCAAACTAATATGTCATATAACATCTTAGAAGAAATTCATTTGGTTCTTTTAAAATTGTTAACAATTATATAATAACATTTTTATTGTGTTTTGATTAATTGTTTTGATCAACAATAAAAAAATTTATATATTACAATATAATTTGTTGTATATTTTATGTGAAGAAAAAATTCATTACAGCTTTGTGTAATAAAGTTATATTTAATAAAGTCCAATGAAAAAAGAGAGATCAAAAACGTATTAATAATGAGCTTTACATTGTTATATTAATAAGCAATATAATAAATACACTCGGCAACGGATCAGAAGAAGTAAATGAAGAAAATATTAAATTTGCAGGGCGAAGAATCTTGATATGATTGCATCAATAAACCATATTATATAAATTAAGTAATTATATAAAATTATTTTTTTTGACAATAATAAATTGTACTCAAATTCAAAGAATGACACGTGTAAAGAGCACATGTGACACGTGTGTGAAGAGGGATGGGTCACAAGAGAAAAGACAAAAGAAAGAGGAGAGAGAGAGTACTCTTACGTGCTGAGTGTTCCGAGTGCATGCTCACCTAGTTACAGCAATGTTTTTCCTGTACCCATATTTCGCTTTGACTCAAAATTTAAGAGTGTCACGAGAAACATTTCGCTTGAACGACAGTGTTTAACGTTGGTGTTTCCGATTGGGTTTGCCAGAGCTTAGCGTTTCTCGCATCGAGAATTTCTCTCACGACGACGACTCGTTCGCAAAGGAAAGAGTTCGCAGCAAAGTGCTTTTAAGAGCTTCTCGGAATATCCCGCCGAGCCACCCGATTCGAAACATTAAATTATCGCCATAAAGTGATCCCGATAATTAGCGACGGCGAAGTTAGCTTAAATGTTCCCGATGGATCCCCTCCTTCCCCTCCCCCCCCCCGATCGATTGTAATTAGTAGATGTGCGCTTACACACGTTAATACGTCGTGTGTCACACGGACTATAGCTAATGACACCGGGTGAGTGCAACGAATGTCATCCTCCGCAGCCCCATGCGCTCGCCGTCGTTCCGCGATGCAGGCCGGTCACGTGACCGACAGGAAGCTACCAATCGTCTTGTGCGATTATCCCGGTGCCCCTGCCCGCGTGTCGTACATACATCGTATACGTGTGCGTCAGCTCAGGCATCAGGGACGGCGTTAAGTAGGATTCACCAGCGAAGCGACTACATCACGCATATATATGTGTTCCCCGCGTATGTGTATCCGCGGGATTTATATGTGCCCGTGTTATATAGCATTGTCCAGGAATCGGCCAGATCAGACGTGATCGGAGGAGATGGCTAGATTAATTTGGTGTAGGGCCGTCTTGATCGCCGTGATTATGATGCTCCATTATTGATCGATGAGCAACGATTGTCACTGTAATGTAACGGACATGCGGATAAATTGAATTTACCGTTATGCGACAAATATAATTACCGTATCTGTTAAATTTCTTTAGAAATTTGTAACTAAATACTTTTTCTCAAGGATTACAGATTGTCTTTGGTTGAATCTAAACATTTGATAGAATTTGGTGTGTTCTCTATTATCTATACTTTTTCCGGCAAAAATTTTTCTGATCGAAAAAAAAAAAAATAACAAAGATGTTAAATCTATCAAAGTTCTTACAAATTTATTTTTTACTTATTTTTTTTTTCTCATGCGAATTTTTACCCCAAAAAATTCATCCGCATCCTCAGACATCTGCAAGAATGTCGGAGAAACTGGGATCGATAAGTCGCAGAATGTGCGACGACGTAATCGTCAAAGTAAATCGTATCGGATTTCGCGTCTCACATCCGTACGTGCGTATCGCAACAATTTATGAAAACGTTCGAAGAATTTCGCAGAAAATTCGCCGACGACCGACTCTGAACGGCGCTGTACGCGCTCGCACGCATGGAGAACATCGAGTCCAGTAAACCGCGCTACACATTATCATAAATGCCCGCACCGGGCCCGTCCCACGCGTAAATCTGTTTCGCAAATTGCAAGAGTGGGATTATGTCATCTTTCCCCTCCCCCTCGTCCCGCCCGCTACGACCGCTGTGCACTCCTCCACGATGCGTTCGCCTCGTTTCCACGGAGCGGAGCGCGCGATCAGATCGCGCTCGTTTCTTCCCTCCTTCCTCACGGACGCGTAGCGGCCGGAGTGACATTTCCGGGTACGCTTGTACGCTTTTTCACGAAGAAGACACGAATACGTTAACCTTCAGAAAATTCCCCAACGTCACACCCACCGAGGAACTGCCGGTTTAAAAGATGTAAAGATAAGGAGATTGGGTTTACACTAAAAAAAAAAAAAAAAAAAAAAAAAAAATTAAGATTTCGTAAAGAGTAACCTTTTAGTATGCTCGTAAAATACAAACGTTTTTTTTAACTGGATATAAATTGGCGTAGCTCGTTAGTGATCTCTTTAACACGAATTTCTGAGTCAAACAGAAATGAGACGAGTAAATATATGCTCGACAACAACACAATGAGCATATGGGGAATGCTTATCTTGGACAAAACAATGTTGCGCAAACAATAATGAGCGCAGATAAGAGCACAATACAAGTGGTGACTTCTTTTTCTGCGAATTTACAAGCGATGTATTATTTTTTCTTCGAATACTATCTTCAATTCCGTTCCATATTGCGAAATAATAATGACAACTTTAGCATCAATTGTCCGAGACTTCGTGAAAATTTTAAATATATCTTGACATTCTTATAAATTTCTTTCATCCGAATTTTCGTTACATATAAAAAGGATGTATTTAACATTAAATACAAATATCGAGTTATAAAGTACAATTTTAGTAATATCGTGTTATAAAAGTTTTTATCTTTCGAGAAAATAATTTTTTTAAACATATCTCTATAAATAAAATAAATATAATTTCCCGTTTTTTGCTGCAAAAAAATACTGATGAGCAATAAATAGAAAATGTATAAAAATGTCAAGAAACAATGTTAACAATTCAGATTAAATACTTTTTAAGAAGCATTTATAAATAAAACTGAAAAATGAAATTTAAATCAAGTCACTTGAATGTTGAAATGCTCATGTATTTTTACTAAAGCGAAATAGAAATTTTGAAAAACATTCAAAGGACAAACCTTAATAGGGTCTCCGCTTCACAAATTAGGAATTTTTATGCCGCCTTCGCGCCAGCCGATGAAGAAACACATTTCTGAGTCTCGATTACTCACAGATATCAGCACAAGAAAGTAGAACATTGACGATCCATGAAACGTCACTTGCACGTTCAGCAATATTTTTCGCGTTTGCGTATTGAAATAAATATTAAGCAGATTGCGCTCAATAAAAAAATATCGTGACGTTGGCAGACGTTTAAAAAATGGCAATTCAGAGTTATGCATATGTCGTTATTATCTTCACAAAATCGTGAATAGTTTTCGATGGCCTACTTTATTAGAGGTTAATGCGCGTCTATGGCAATGAATATATATTGACGACAATGATTGTTTCGAGATGACACGAAATAAATGATGCGCGTTCGATAGAGTTGCGAGATACAAATGAGATGCACTTTCAGAAGACCATCCAGAAATTTACACGTAGTTTAGTTCATTGGCGAGAGAGAGAGACTGACGTGGGAACAAACCGGACTCGAACGCTGCTCTCCGCGGACTTCTGAGATCTCTTTTTATCGCGACCGGTAGACGGTGTCGACAAACTGATAAGACCGTTCGAGCCTCAGAGGAATTTAAGAGAATCGCGTAGGTATCGCGAATGGGTTTCTATTCCACCGATTTGGATGCGACGGTTTTATACGGTGCTTATCGGAATGTATGCGAATAAGTATACCCGTGACCGTTCCGTATCTGTCGGGTCGCCGACATAAAATTTTGACGAGTCAATCAAATCTGTACGAACGAAATAAATATATGCATTTTGAGATACATTCACGTTCAAATTATTTCTACTTTGCGCATTCGCTTATGCTTTTGTTAGAAAAAAAAAAAAAAAGTCAGTTTTCTATCTTAAATTATTCGAACTGTGACGAATAACTTTGCAATCATCAAGTTGTTCTAATTAAAACATAATGCTAAAAATAATATGTTATGTAAATAACACTCGTACGATATTATTAATAGCGATATATACATGTTATCTATGCATGTAACTGATACAAAAAGCCGTAGGCTTTTTACCATTCAAGTGATAGCTACCGAAACCGATAATATCGTTTTTGACCTCGAGCTTTTCGGGCCAAGACGCGAGCGAGACTGGGGATCCGCGGATTCGCGTTCGGGGTCCAGCTTCTTCCCGCGGGGGGGGGGGGGGGGGGGGCGAGCGCGAAATGATACCCAATAAGACACGATCATATGACCCCGGGCTACCAATCATCGGTTTAGAAAAAAAGAGTGTTCGCATCTCTTCCAAACGGAAGGGATTCATGTTCGTGCCTGTCCTGCTCACGAATCGAGAAGCTCGCCAGCGGTACCAACAAAAAAAAATGCCTACAATGTCGAGTGAGAAATATTTAAATTGCAAATAAATAATCAATAAACATCTCCCTGATGATAATTTCTGATAAGCGAGTTATTATCTTAAGTCCATAGAGCAATGATCGATATCTGTTACGATTAAAATGCAAAAATTATCAGCTCTGTGGTGTTGTAATTGTGATAAGACTAACTAATAGTTGCACAACAACAAGAACAAGAATACCAGTTTTGCATGCAATACGTTCTTCTGCAAAAGCAAACGGCGGAAACAGATAAGAATGCTAAATGGTAAGAAAGGAGAAAGGAAAGGAAGGAGGGAAAATATCTTGCAGCTTTATTATTTATTTACTCGTTTATTAAACATTCCCTTATCGTCGTATCCCCCAACTGCCAACCAAGTTGATGTCGTCATCCAGTTTGAATTGTTGACACGATTAAGTTCTAATAAACGTTCTTTTCCTATCTGTCAATAAAAAAATAAATGAATAATCCTGTTGCGTAATAAACTTATGAGAGTTTAATTAAAATATAAATCGATCGATTTTTATATTTACTTATTTGCTGAACTTGATTTTATCATATATTAATATGTAGATGTTTTTTAATCATTACTATTATATCTAAGTACATCAACAAAGATTAGATATGTGAAAAATTAAATAAGATTTAACTGTTAAAATATAGATAAATCAAACGATAAATAGGTAACAAAACAAGTATCATGTGTTAAAAATATATATTATAATAAATACTTCTCTCTTTTTTTTTTTTCTCTTTCTCTCTTGTCAAAGCTTGAACAAACAGTTACTTGACAGATATGATGTGTAATAAATATGATATAACAATAATGGAATTTTTAAAGATTTCGATATAGAATCAAAAGGTTTGCTCATACATAACTTCTCGTTGACAGTTTGTAAAACGATTTGCGTTAATTCTCAAAGACTAAATGGCTCAAAAATTGAACGGTTGATTTGGTAGACTTAAAAGCGAATCTGCTGTTATAAATACACTTTCACGCGAAAACAACTCTTCGTTAGCTTCTCTCAACTCGTTTAAATTAAATTTAGGCTACGACGACGGGCATGTTGCATAACCAGTTACTCATGACAATCTACGTATTCAAAAAAAGATGAGCTGAAGATAAGAAAAGAATTTTTCTTTTTAAGAATTCACCGCTGAAAGATGACAGGTAAGCGACGTACAACATAAACAATCTTTATAAATACTAAATGACGAATCGATAAAAAGTATCAAATTAAGTATTGTTCTGAAACTTGGTATTTTATGCGCTCTATGTAGATTTTATATTTATACAATCAAAACATTTCTTTTGTTTACTTTTTATATAATATAATAGTTTAAACATTATGCTTAACACAACGATTTTTGTTAGAAAATTTGCCTAAAATAAGTTTTTCAATCTTCTTAAATTTCATATTTATTAAGAAATTCAAGAGAGACAGTGAGACAGATTCCTTTTTCAGAAATAAGACGTTTATATGTTGTTTAAACTTAGATATTTTTTTGCTTTCCATGCTATTTATGTCTGCCTTAGTTAATAATTAATAATGCTGTAGTTATTTTAATATAATATATTTGTATTTTAAAGCAGGATAAAAAAATTCAACCGTATACATCTTATGTTCTGTATTTTGTGTCATAATGATAATGATAGCGTATATTCTCCATTTTACCAACGTCTGGTTTAATAATGTCACTGTTCAATATGTTAATGTCATGTGTGGCTAAGGCTAAAGCACAACACAAATAGGGTACGATATTGCTTTAGTAATATGTGATATATTAATCGCGTCGTACTTCAGCAGTTATTTTCAGCAGTTTTTTCACATATTAGCCCACACCGATTTTCTGTCATTTAACGCTTTTAAACCTGTTACTTTTGACAGTTAGATACAGGTAATATTTAGAAGCAGATAGTTTTATATTTTATATAGCTTTCATTTCATACAATAAACCTAGTTTAATTAAGTAAATCAAACTTAGTAGATTACCTATATAAAGCTCTCCGATTCGGATGATACATTTAAAACAAAATTTTTTTTTTTTGCCCGATAAACCATTCTTTCGGATAAAAAGTTTCGCGTGCGGTTGACGGCAGTAATAACGCAAGAAACACATTTTGTAATAATGATAAGACCTATAACTATTACCGCTTCGTAATTATACAATACGCGCTCAGCATTTAACAAACGGGTATGTTCAGAGCTGCCGGGACGTTTAACGCGGAGGAACGTTCACTTCGTAACGAATAAAGAGCCACCCCCGGCTTTACCCGGCACGAAATCCTCCGCGTTTCTCTAGGCGTGACTTCGACGAACTTGCGCTATCGTTTCGAATGGGCAAAGTTGGATGGGATGATTATCGTAGGAAAATAAAAAAAAAAAAAAGAGAGAGAGAGAGAGAGAGAGAAAAAGAGAGAGAAAGCACGCGTAGGAAAGGCGGGGAAAAAAAAGCGAAACGATCGGTGTACGACGATAGCGGTGCATTCGTGCAGAAACGATGAAACCGAGCACAGGGGGATGCGGAGGGCCGGGGGGGGGGGGGGGGAGAGGAGGAAGAAGGAGTGGAAGTAAAGGAGGGGGAGAAGGGTGACGATCTCGCGTGTGCAACGACGACACACGTGCACCGCCGACACACACACACACACACACACACACACACACACACACACACACACACACACACACACACACACACACACACACACACACACACACACACACACACACACACACACATGCAGCCCTTTCCCTACACCTCCACGCATGCGAGTGCCTCCCTTTATGTTCCTCATCCTTCACGCGCGAGCTTTCCCTGTTGTGTACGAATCCGCGCGGTAATTGATTCATGATGGAATCGCGAATTCAAACACGGCCGAGCTGCATTTTGATATGCCGTCCGTGCCAGGACACGGCGGCCTGCAGCATCTCTCCATTATGCCAGTGACGTTGCAACGAGGTGCATCGGGAAGCGCGACCAATGCGGAACGAGTGCGTAATGATCGGCTGTTTCAATAGCGGTATCAATACCGACCGATTTTCCTATTCCAATGGAGCCTGAGAAAAGCACGCGGTGATGCGACGAGCGAGGTTGTAACGGTATGCACGCATCACCGTGACAATAATGCAGGTACCAATACCGCGATTTCGGAAAATTGTTACGGAAACTTTTACAAAAAAAAATTTTTTGAAAAACTCTTTGAAAAACAATTAAATGCCCAGATTCACTATTTGTTCGTTATTTGTATGTAATTTGAATATTTTTATCGTACAAAAATTAAATCTATATTTCCTTAAAACCTATATATTTCGGAAATTGCATTTGGTTTCAATATTATAATAAATTTGTATTAATATTCAAATACAATTTATTAAAGAATTTCTCTCTTTCTCTCGAAGTGAAAGATTGAATTTAAGTTAATCTTTTATGTATTAGAGAAGTAGGTTAAAAATCAATCATGTAATAAACTAATTATTCTTATTCACGAGAAAATTAATGTATAATGACACTATGAAACTTTGCTTCTTTTTTAACTCGAAAAAGCTTCTTCTTTCTCTACGATAATACTTTGAAATTTTTTTCCATTATTATCCATTATATTTCCTCCATATTTTTAAAAATATGGATTCATTGTTTATGTTAAACAACTTCTGAAGAATAGGTTTGAGATCGCTAATTCAATTAGAATTTAGAGATTACTTCACAAGATCCGTGCGTTTATTGGCACTTAGGGCGATATAGACCGATTGCAATTGGTATTCGGCGGTGAAAACTGACCTACTCACGTCAGACCAATCCGACCATAAGGCAGGAGATACGGACGGTTATCGCAGTTTATGTTTCGCTGGCACATCGGCCATCCCCTTTACATACGTATCTCCGTGGTAATTGGTACATAACGGGGCAGCGATTTCAGATACAGGTCATTTACATACGGTCCAAAACTCTCTCACCCCTCATGTCTCTCTATTCTACTCCTCATCAAACTTCATTCTTCAAGAACAAGGACGGAATTTTCCAACTACCACTTTAGTGCGAGATATAAAATTTTATCAATTTATATAAAATTAGTTAACCCGCGACACGTCGATGCTTACTCATAAATATTGAAATCATCGTCGTTAATCTCAATTTACCGATTACATTAGACACGTGCATACGTAACGTTACGGTATCCGAATGCCAATTCGCTTAACAATTATATAACAAAAAATTATATTTAGGGTTGACTTTTCATTGGAATTTCGGTTTATTTGAATTATTAACATTAATAAAAATTAACGTTGATAAAATTTTAGTTGCATTACAATCGTTACTGTATAGATCAATAATACAGATGTGATATTAGCATAATATCCTTTCAGCATTGAACACGAATCGGATTGATGTGCGGAGAGTAATGTTGGAAACGTTGCTAATGAAGTTTCCGTGTATTTTCAATTCAAAATGGAATAGAGAGAAGCGTCTTTCGGTGTCCGGTTCTCTTTTCGCTTAGCAAAGAGTCAACCAGCATTCCGTATTTTTGTCGTCGTCGATGCGGCGCGCAAAAAATCGCTCGCAAGTCATTTAATAGCGCTCCTGGCGAATGCGTTCGGCCGCGTCTTCCGATAGTATACCGTTACACGAGATTACGGGTTTCCTTTCAGTAGAAAAGGACGACCGCCCTCGTCATTGTGCTCGGACGAACGAAAACGCGAAATCGCGACGTACAAAGCGCGTTTCACGTTCCCTGCGGGACGCTGGGAAAAGGGTTGCCGACTTTGTCGGCGGGGCGATCCGAGCGGGCAGCAGCCGGGGTTGGACTTAAAAAAAAAGCCGATCATTATCCACTCGGTTCTGCATTGGTCGCGCTTCCTGATGCATCTCGTTTGCAATGCGCCCGTGCCATAATAGAGATCCCGGTTGGACATTGGAAGCGGGCGGCATATTAAAACCCTCCATGTTGTGTGTGTGTGTGTGTGTGTGTGTGTGTGTGTGTGTGTGTGTGTGTGTGTGTGTGTGTGTGTGTGTCTTCGCGTATATATACACGATGTGCGTGTATGTATATTAGTGGTCCCATCGTATATCAATTATTACGTAGTTTGTACACAAAGAGAGGACAGAAGATATCCGAACGAAACGTGAACCATCGGCGATATTTCGCATCCTTTGTTTTAAACGTCCGTTCGATCTGTCACGACTGAGTCACGGCTAGTCTCTTCTCTTCAATCAACCATCTCAAAAAATAATACAATTTTATCGCCAACGAAATAACAATATTGAAAAATATTTATATAATTCATAAAGCGGAGATGTACGTCAATTAATTGAGACGAGTGCCTCCTCGTGCGAGCTTCAATTAATTAGACGTAAGGAGAATGCCGCGGGATTGATAATCCCAAGACATACACGGGAATATCGCTCGACCCGCGTGGAATCGAAGCGGAATCTCTCGACTCGGCCATTAGTGTCGTTGTCGAGCGGCCATAACAGTCTGTAACCTGTCACAATGAAGATTCGACCAACGGCTAGATACATCAGTTATTGACGTCACCATCGTCAAACGCGTAGCGGTGCACGGGTTTGCGTGGACGGGTGTCTGTTTAACGCTAATCGCGGCGAAGAGACGAGCGCAGAACCATTATCGTGTTATAACGAGTCGCCGTACAAACTGCCGGTGCATCAGAATCACGGGATGATAATTTAATGTAACGACGCGAGTTAGTGCGCCGATCTCTCGCAAATGAGCCGGCCGTGTTGAGCGCGCACACGGGAACAGCTAGAGGGCACATTTGACACGGCTCCGTCATGGATCGACGAATCATCGTCGATGCCTGACAACATAACGGCCCGCCATTTCATTGTTATTATGTTTTTAACGCTGCATTAGATACGCGATATTTCGAATGGGCCGAAACTACCCCGGCAACGGGTTTGCACACGGCGCGAACGCGTGTTGACGGGAGGACGATACGATGTAATAAGTGCACCGAACACCACGTCACTATAATGTATTCGTAGTAGAATACTTCGTATTCGTAGTAGAATTCACAAAGCAACTATATATACATATATTTATTTATTTATTTATTTATTTACTTTTTTTTTTGCTTACGTCGCACGGCACACTTTCTTCGAATTTTATGATCGGTTAACGATTGAAGCTCATGTGCCATCTTCTAAGCCAGCATCGATACCGGATATTCAATTGCGTGATAATTTAAATTATTAATCTAATTAATCGATATTCACGCAGGATTCTCATCGAACAATCCGGTCTATAACGCATCGCTAAAATACGGTCAGTCGCGAGAGAGCGAATGTCGCGCTGGGTAGGCGGACATTCGCGAAATTGTCGCTGCGACGAAGAGAGAGAGAGAGAGAGAGAGAGAGAGAGAGAGAGAGAGAGGGGGGGGCCATTATCGCGGCATATGACGAGTCCAAGTACAAACCGGCGGCGCATCACAATCGCGGCGGATGGATAATCTAATGTAACGACGCGCGTTAGTGCGCCAATCGCAAATGAACGGCCCGGCGTTTTCCGTGTTAACGCGCCCGCGAGAACGGCCGCGGGATATATTTGACACGGGACAGTCACGGATCGGCAAATCATCGAATCATCGGCGGTACGCGACAACGTAACAAGTCAACAGCCGGGCCGTTATGTATATTGACGTATACTTGCCGCGGTTGCGGCATGGATGTCTGTTTCTATTGACAAATACCCGTCGCGGGGGCGATGATGCATTGCCGTACACGCGCCGCCGGAATGACATGGAATGCATATTATCGCGACAAAATGAACCGGGTTGTAGGAATTCGGCCGATTCGCATCGACGATGCCAATTTTGCGAATAGCCACAACATATTTCCATCCACCCTCCCTCGCGTATCGCGTATATTCCATAGATATGTAAAAAGGGTATTACGTATCCGCCCTCTCGGACGTTAAAATAAAAGAAACGGTTAAGATGTAAAAGTTTTGTCGGACTACTTTGTGTATCTCTCCGTCGAGAAAGTGACCGACGATGCTTCTGTGTACTGTTTGTAACATATTCCGTTCGGCAAAAGCTTCTATTCAATCTGCGTCAAAAGCTTCAAGTAAAATCGCAGGATAATCGGGCATAAACACGATAAACCTTCATGAACGTTGCAATTTTGTCTTTAGGATGATTCCTCGGTCTGGCTTACCGATTATGTGTATTATAGTCGAGGTAGCACGCTATGATTAAGATCTTCGGGGTGAAAACAACGGACCTGCTGCGCGGCGTTAAAAAGGGAGCAGTAAGGTGTGGTAGGTCCGGAAACAGTGGTCACGACATAGAATGTGTAACGATGAATATCTCATGCTAACATTGTACCTACTAACAGATACGGACCTTTTTTTCTCTTTCAGTTTTTACAGCTAAAAATTAAATTGTAAAATCCTAGGTTATAAAAAAATGTTTGCCTCTCTAACTTGACTTTAATGCTCAAAAATAATTATCGCCGATTAAAATAATACGCGTGTAATAAAAATATGAAAAGAATATGATGTCGAAAATAAATTTGATCGTATATCTAATGTATACAATCGTTTAGAAAAAGTCTCAGCGCGATGCAACTTCGTTATCAGCGCTGTTGTTCGGCGAGAAGGGTGCGAGGGTGCTGTCAAAAGAGAAATTAAAAGAGAAGGGACACGAGGTGGAATATCAACGGGGCTGAAGTGGTGGCGGAGTGGTCGCGAGAACTGGCGGAAGCGGCGGAGAAACAGTCACGATACACGGCGTACAACAATGGAACCAATATCTGTTGTAGGAAGGTGGCATTCGTAATAGCCTGCACACTCCACGCGCGGGAAACAAATGTCGTGTCTATGCGTGACGAGCCTTATTGCGGCATGAGGGGGAGGCGCGCGTTTGCAAGCTGCGTGTTTATTGCCCGACCTGCTAATAATAACAGGTTATTATTCATTACTCCGGCATCGAACACACGAACGTTGCGTTCACCTGCGCCTCGCTGCGATTCATTTTTCAGTCTCTCGATGCGGAGCAACGAGGTCTTCAACAACGCGCGTTGAAATGCAAATATTACTTTTAAAAAATTATTAACGAGCTACTCGAGCAATTAATATCATGGCGACATTAAAAAAAATTATGATATAACAGGATCGAAGGACAATGCCTAATATCGCGTGACAATGTCTAATATTTATATTGTCGAATATATATATATATATATGAGAAAAATAATGTCACGGTGCATTTGAAAAGAATATTGAATTGTATGAATTCTAAGTAGAAAATTAATTCGTTCACATCGATTCCCTGCACGCGGAACATTGTTACCACCATTCGCCATATATAAATTAATTGAACTATACGTCTTTGTGATGCGTCGGAGAAGCCAGAACGCGAGCTCGCCTGCGAATAGCTATGTGAATATCTCCATCAGCCTTGCACCGTCACGTCTAAAGCGCATCGTCGTCGTATTTCCGCGAGATCGACGTCGAGACGAAGGGGGAAAAATAGAGGGGGGGAGAGAGAGAGAGAGAGAGAGAGAGAGAGAGAGAGAGAGAGAGAGAGAGAGAGAGAAACGTCGAGGCTCGCGTCGCAAGGCCCGGGACATGAATAAGCCAACGGGCAAAGGTGTGGTTCCCAGGCGTCCGCGGTAGGAAATCGCTCACTGGGGAAGAAAGATGGAGAACAGAAGCCAGGAGCGAACCAAGACGTGATTAATATAAAAGTGGGCGGAGCCTGGTCTGGCCGGAAGTGGCCGAAGAGGGATGCTGTGCCGTGCCAAGCAAGCGCGAAAACGGGGGGGCTATGCCGCCGCAGCTGTGCTGGCTCTCGCTGCACTCCGTGTTCGTGTATATGCATCGTGAATGTGTGCAACCGCGCGTACTCGGCACGTACGTCTGAACCGGCGGCGGAGGAGGTGAGAAAATGGGCGAAGCCAAGGTGGCGGGGATGATGCGAAATATATATCACGATTGACGCGTACACCACCCTCTTCTCCCGTGGTCGGCCTGGTCGTCCCGACGCGACCATGAAGAAGGCGTGACACCCAGGCCGGGTGTCATCAGCCGGGAAGAACCACGCTCTCAATTCTCCAAGACGCCGATGTCGCGCACAAAACACTACCCACGACACAGAATCGATCAACTAGCTGCGCGACGAACGGAGAAGACGCTGCAATCTTCGTGGTTCATCCGTCGGACGCAAGCCTCGGCCGAACTACCGTCTGTCTCCACTCCGTGTCTCCCGATGCTCGCCAAGCTGATCTTTGAATTTTGAAGAAATCGACGATCAGCCCAAAGGAGAGTCGGACAACCAGATGGCCGCGCCGGACGACCCTCGTCGGTAGAGGGTGACAAAGAGCGGGATGGTTCGGCTGATTGGCGAATATAGGATCGAAGAGATCCGGGGGGGCATACCGAGCTTTCGGAGACGCGGGGTATAAGGGTTGACGCGCGGGGGTGGCCAACCCCACCTACTTCTTTAACGCCCCCAAGCAGGGTAGGACCGCCTCCGTCTCTGGTGTTCCACCTACTACACCACCCGGGACTTCTACAGTCTCGTAGACGAGCCACCCACACAAAGCCGCAACCGAGAGTACCCGACTATCTCTATCGGCTATACACTTCTAAAAAAAAAATCACCCCTATTTCCAGGTAACATGGAGCGTTCCTCGATTGAAGCGTAACTGTCATCATCCTCCGTCTCACGCTTTCGATTGCGCGACGATGTCATCTCTGATGTTTTGTTCGAAGGAGTGAAAGGACTCCATCGTTAAAGGAACATCGTCAGTGTAAATTCAAGTTTATTTTGCAAATACTTAATAATTTTCATAAAAGTGGCAGCGACAATGATTGACAACGGTACATTACAATTGCACCGATAGAAAGCGTATTAAACCAAACGAATTATTTATATATAGGATTTTGTATAAAAAATAAAAAGAGTGATGTTGCTACTTCAATGTATTGTAGTTGAAAAATTTGTATTTAAAAAACAATGTAGTGAAAATATAATACCGTTTCCCACGTTTCGAAAAACTAACCTTGCATCTAAAATGATAAACTTTCATTAACTAACTTTTGAAATTCAAAACTTTATATTCATATTTTTAGAAGTAATTTCTAAAATCGAATTTGAAGGCTATTAATTTCAGCAATAATCTTGAAAATGGAAGCAACGTATCTCTTGCTGAAAATATATTTCAACTCTATGTGATGTGTAATTCTCAGACGTTGATTTTAATGCGCGTTTTGTCTAGACAAGCGTTCTAAATATTGTTGCTAATTTTACACGTCAATATTACTAAGTTTGCTAATATCGCTCGAAAACGGATTTAACCAAGGTAACAAACGATGATCGTTACTTGAATGTAGTCAACATTTCAAAGTGGCTCGAGCATAATTCACAACAATGAGTAATGATCACTGATCTCTCCATTTGATCACTTTGTTTGAAGTTACTCGCGTGATAACAAAACCTGGTGAACGCTATGCAGGCCTTGCGTGACAGACGATGAAACACGAAATAGGAATTTTTGTCAGGTTGTCAGAAACGTTTCGAAACAAGTCGTTGGACTTCCTCAGCCAATGGCACGATGATTCATACGATATTAGATTACTCCGAGACTCCAGGCAGCTTCAAAGGCGGCGCACCTCTGCCAAGATTATTTTAGGAAAAATGTGCTTTATACCAAGCAAAGATTTCTGTACCGAGGCAGGTACGTATTTAGTAACCCGAACGTAGTTAATCTTAGGCCGGTATAGTGAGATTTATTTGACCAACCATTCCGGTTGTCCGGCGCACCTATTTGTCTTGTCACGATCGTTAAAGTGTCATTTCCACGAATATCACTCCGGCCGGTGGAGTGCAGGATCAATCAGGAAATCTCTGAGCGAAAGAACAATTTGTCTGCATTATGAGAACGTCGCATTTAATTTGTTTAACATTACGAGAAAGATACGTTAAATCATTTCATCTTGGCAACTCTTCCTGCAACGATAACGCGATAACCTTTTTAGCAACAACATTGCTTATTGCGAAAGGGCTAAAGATGTCATAAAGATGTAATAAATAATGTTTATGTGCAAATCCTCGGTCGGGAGAATCGTGGATTGAATAAGTATCGTTTTTCGCGCGTTTCTTGCGCTAATGATCGATCGACAGTTCGAAATTTGTACCGTGCCATAATCTCCATTTATGTCCTTTCTATTTCCATCACGACCTAAATTCGATTAAAGTAAATCGCACGAAATATTCGCCGATCTCGCACACCGTCCGCACTCTTACGTTTCTATTTAATCTCGATGTCCATATTTACAACGTAATTTATAAGATTAATAGTGACGAAATCGTACCACGCGCTGGATATTCTAAGCTTAGTGACAGTTTTAAACTTTAAAATACACAGACGCAGCGTAAATCCTAAAATGTACAGAAGCATAAAAATATAGCTGTCTATCAAACATGTAACGATAGCCATTCTAAAATTTAAATTAGCATTATTACGACAAGAAGTCATGTTCTACGTCAACAATCGCATAAAAAAACATGGAAAAAGAGAAGAATTCAAACAAATTTTTAAATTATACATTTACATTCATTTATCAAAGTATGAAAGAGAGAGAGAGAGAGAGAGAGAGAGAGAGAGAAAGAGACAGTATAATTTAGGATCTAAAACATAATAATGATAAAAAAAACCAAAAGATACATAAACATTAAGAATTCAAAATGAAAAACTGTCTTTCAGTTTAATAAAAAAAAAATCTCTATATTCAGATAAATTATTAAATTTTATGTTTCAGAATATAAATTAATAAATAATT
This sequence comes from Pogonomyrmex barbatus, assembly GCF_055798465.1. Classification (NCBI taxonomy): domain Eukaryota; kingdom Metazoa; phylum Arthropoda; class Insecta; order Hymenoptera; family Formicidae; genus Pogonomyrmex; species Pogonomyrmex barbatus. The sequence goes on from NW_028297160.1 coordinate 8,857,959, forward strand.
TGCGACATAGATACGGATAAACAAAAGCTCCACGCAATCGAAATTTTAAGTCAGCGAAGAGTCGATAGCTAAACCGCAAACAAAAGCGCGCGTTAAATGAGAGAAGCGTTTAAAAGGAGTACCAAATTCCAGCAGCGGCGTGCAGCGAAGGGGAGCGCCGGTGGCACGTGGCTGTCACCAGTGTCAGTAGCGCGATGCAAAGAGCGTCAGAAATGTGCGGAGTTGGTAATAAAAAATGAGACAACTAGCGAAACGGACAAACGATTGAATGGAGAATGAAAAAGAGAGAGAGAGAGACAGCAAAGTAAATAAAACGCGAAAGAGAGAGAGAGAGAGAGAGAGAGAGAGAGAGACAAAGAGAGAAAAACAGAGGATATTTATGTGACCTAGGTGCATTATATGAATGAGCGTTCACGCAGACAGGCAATTCAATCAGACATCGGATGACAGGCAGTGCACTGGAGAAGTGTTGCAGGGGGTGAATAAGGCTACCTGGACGGGTCTCCAGCGTGGTTCCAGCATGTCCCGCTTCCTCCTCGTCGATTCACTCGTGGCCGTCGGTTCCTCCGTCCTTCTTTATGTGATAAGATTGACAGAAAAAAAAAACGGAAAGAAGACACGAGACTCCTTCGGGCTCTCTTTGGTAACTTCCTCTATCCGTCGGGATGCAGGTCCTTGTGCTTTCTGTTTCTTTTCGCCTCTACCCTCTCTTCTCCCGCCCGCCCCCTTTCGGTTTCTGGCTCTCTGTCACCTCTACCCCTTTTCCGCCTTTCTCCACCCTCTACGTCTATGTTTATTTCTCTCTCTTTCCTTCTCTCTCTCTCTTTTGGTTTTTCTCTCTTTCTGCCCTTCGCCCTCTTTGTCTTCCTCTCACCCTTCTCGACTTCGACACGCTTGTTACCTATTTACCTAACTGTCTACCTATCTATCTGTCTTTCTCTCGAAGCACCGCGTGCCGCGCGCGCCACGTGCACCGCCGCGATGTTAAACAACGATGCCGGATCGGACGCCGCCGTTGCCCCGATGAAAGAAGGCAACCGATTCCCGAAGACGCCAACGGCGACGCCACTCTTTCTCTCCCTCTCTCTTTCTCTCCCTCCCTCTTTCTCCTTCTTTCTCTCTCTTTCTCCCTTTCTCTTTCTGTCTCTCTCTCTCTCTCTCTCTCTCTCTCTCTCTCTCTCTCTCTCCGGGGATGAATGCCGGAGGGGGGTGGCGGCGGGCGACCGCGGAGGACGCCCTCTCTCTCGCAACCTGGGGCAACGTTCCCTCGCCGTCGTGGAGACAGGCAAAACGTGCGCCGAACGTAGCGGTGCGGGGTTGCGTGTGCTGGTTTGAAGAAAAGGGGGTATAACCGCGCGCCGGTGGCTGCCGTCGCGACTGTGCGACGCTCGGCACCGCTTAGCCGCGAAACCCTCCGGCCGTGGCGAGCACGCGGCTACTGAGTCGGCGCATTGCGAGGACCATCGCGGTGTCTCGCTCCCGTCGATGTCGCGCAGCGGCCGTGGCGATGTCTCCCTCCGTTTGATGGTCTCCTCCTCTTTGTCGCACCAGCGCCCGGTGTCCTCCTCGCGCGCGTTATCGCGGCACTCTCGCGGGGTGATCTTCCATCTCCGTCCAGACGATCCTCTCTCTTTCGCACCGCGCGGCTGGCGTGGGTGTTTCTCGGTTCCCCGGAGAGAGGCAGTCCCGTCGGTTGCGCCGCGACGCACTTCGCGGGGATCGTCGCCCGGCGTGCTGACCCATGCTCTGTTTTCCAATTTCTATCACACTTGATTTCTCCCCCTCGATACAATTTTTTTTTGGGTCTGTTTCTTGATTTTTGATAAGAAATTTTACGTTTGGTAGTGTCAGAGAAAAATTATTTCTGTAATCGCGCGCGCACGCGCGCGCGCGCGATGAATTAATTTTAAAGAAAATATTCAATTCAACACCAAAATTTAATTGTTTATTAAACGTTTATTCTCCTCTCTCGTAAAATAACCTCGTTAATTCTATATATTTAACTCCAATGTAATGATTTTATTTCTTATACAATTTTTTTTATATTTTTGTAGCTCACATTATTTATTTTAATCTCTAAATAGGTTTATTATTAATTACGTAATCCAAAATATCCAAAGTAAATGTGAATGTATTATTTTAGCTAGTAAAAAGTTATGATATCTTAAAATATCACATAGCGATATATTTTAAAAAAAGAATCGTGTATATTTGTTCCATTGCAAAAAAAGAGAAATGTGTTCGTAAACAAATTTTAATTCAGTATAGCAGTTATAAACTTGGCACGTATTTTCATCATACACTGCACGTTAAAACACGCTACATCCAGGAGATCGACCAAGTTCCATCATCATAAACGAATCTCTGACATCATGCATAGAAGGAGTATAGATGTCCATGTAGTTATTGTTATCGATTCGACCTACTCCTAAGACCAGACTAAAGCCGACCTGTTCTGATGTATTCATCATGTTGAGCATAATTTCCTATTCTCCTGCTTGAAGCGCTCTCGAATAGCTTCGACGCGTCCGTCCCTTATTCGTAACATAGTCAAATATTAATTGACATCATCCTAATGTCGCTCGGTCCTTGCTATCCAAGATGTGCAATTGCTAAAATATTAAAGCTCTTGCAATTTGCTTGACACGGTTTCGTAGAACGCAAGTGATTTATCTTGTTTACTTATCATGAAATTTAAACTATTAAATATCACTATATTATTTATAGATGCGCGATTAATTATATAAGATACCTAGAAAAGTAAACATAACTTATTATATATCCTTTTTTATATTTACTTTCCATTATTCTGTTTTTGCAAATCTAGATCTATATATAATTATTGTCAAATCAGTTACATTTATATTCGTGTTCATGATCGTTTTCAGGAGAGAGGGGAGTTGAGGGTTTAAACCCCCAAAATTAAAAAAGAAATTAAAGTGAAGTTAAAATTATGATTTACAAAATAATATCTTTCTCATTCAAAATCAGGAACGAGGAAATATTCTAAGTTTTAAGATATCTAAAAAAGCAATTCATTGCAAAAAATTGTTATTTATGTATTAACAGACTAACTGATAAAAACCTTCTCCCTCCGAAAAAAATCTTGGATACGTTCGTGTTAACTACACACACATATATATATATATATATATTCCAGTATTGAAGCTGAAACCTATCTTGAAGTTTATATTTAAACATGGCATTTTGCCGTATGTCTTTTCTAAGCTATAGACGCGCCAAGTATCCTGTCTTCACAAGATTACATAAAATGGTGACAAACTTTCCATGAGAGAACAGTACGGTGAGTAAGATAGAAACTGTCATGGCTATAAATCGGCGCGATAACTGAAGATGGTCTGGTGACAATGTCGGGAAAGCAGGTCGCGGGTGGGTGGCTAGGTACGGACAGCATGCGGCAGACTTCATAGCGGTCTAGTTTGTTGTTGTTTGTTGTTATTGTTCGCGTTGTTTCTCGCGGCGGTACCGAGCGGCGGCACAATGCCGAGAGCGTGACGCTGGTATTGATAACGGACCCTCTCTCCCGATGGGGAGGGAGAGATGCCGTGGAATACCCGTGATTGAAGATACATACTACCTCATTTTCACCACGAACAAGTTGCACTTAGGCGATCGTATTGGAAACAGTACGATGGTTCCCAAACTGCGCGGCATCAATACACAAGGCGCTTTACGATCTCGTTGAATTTATTATTTAAATGACAAAGTAACTCGATTTTTATCTTTTCAGCCTGGCTATCTTAAAGTCGCGAGGCGACTTCCTCCTGAAACACTTTCACACTTTTCATTCTATTGATAATCGAAAAAGTATCGGCGCTTCTTATAAATGAAACAAATCAATTTTACTTTAAGTAACTTCTTTTTCCTCGTGTGTGATTAACCAAGATCGTTCTATACTGTTCAATTTGACCGTTGATCTCGATGTCGGCAATGCGCGCATCGACAAAAATTAAAAATGTAACGTACTTGTCGACATCCGAAACATACGTGAACTGTTCTAATTTTGCGCTCGTGCCCAAGCGAAATCCGGCAGAGCCGGCAGAGCGCAGAGAGAGAATTGAATATGAAAAAAATGACATCTGGTTTAATAAACAGCGAGCCGGGCCGGACTTTGTGCGCTGGGAAATTGTCGGCGCCGATATTCGACGAGATATCACACAAACACCGTCATCCCCTGATGAAAAGATTGTCAATAACCTCTAACACCTGTTGCGCAGTTTAGCGACGGATTTTATTCTCACGCGTGGGTTATATTCATTTATTGGTTCGCGGATTTGACGGGTCGCGTCGCGTCGCGTCGCGTCGCGTTACAGCGCGCGTGTCGATACACGAATGACACGAAAGGCTTTAACGCGAAACGCACCGTAATAAAATCACATTCCGTCAGAATTTTTTAATAAAATACGCAAAATGTAACGGCTATCCTATAAAACGCTGTAAACTAATTTTACGTATATTTTCTCCCTACTGTGCACAGGAATGCGACTTTCCGCACGAATAGACGACAGTATCACTTAACGCAAGTTAGCCGAATTCTATCAATCAAAAACAGTAATCACAGATAATTGTAGAATCATTTGTGCTATATATTTTTAATTTTGAAATAATTAAAATCATTATCATACATCTACTTATTAATTCAAATGTGTTTGTGAAATAAAATTATGCTCGCATTACATTCGACTCAAAATCCAAAGCGAAAAGATTTGGAATTTCTTAACAGGAGACTCGTGTCGTCCCAGCCGCAGCATGGGAGATGCATTTCGTAGTGTTGTTGATTTTTGCATAATTTATCAAGGTTGTTTGGTTAAGCGAGCCGTTAGGGTGAATTGCAGGGGTTGCTGAGCTTGGGAGTTACGCCATAGGACGACAATTTCAGACACCCTTCGCCAAGATGATTAGCATCCACGTCAGGGACGGATTTATTCTGTTATAAAATATTTTTAAACATTGCGTATCAATTTATCAATCAATATGATAAGAAAGAAATCGTGTATTATTACAGAATAACTGCAGCATAAAATTTGTGACGCCTATTTAAAGTACTAAACTCACTAAAACAAATTATTTTAATTTATTTAGCTTAAATAAATTTCTCCCAACATGAATGTTACATTGTCTATATATTTTTCTAAGAGATTACGTTATAGACAGCTTTGGCTAGCAACGTGAGCAACTGCTTATAAACATAGCATCTCTACGTTCAATATCGATGTCAATAACCTATGTCTGACTACACGTGTCTGAAACTACTTGCGCCTAAATTTATACGTGCATTACTCTCCTTGTTTCTCTCTTTCTCTTTCCTTTTCGTAATTTTGAATCTTAATAATTTTTTCGAAGTAAATAATAACATTATGTAACTACTAAAACTATTAATAAAAATTCTTAAAGGAATTAAGCTTAAATAAGAAAAAAACCGGGGAATTTTTTTATAATAAAAAATAAAAAAAGAAAATAAAAAAAAGAAGTCAATAATAAAAATTCATATTATTCCTTAAGATTAAATCGACTCTGTAGAGATAACTTTACAAAATTAAGCAAATTATATTATATATATAAAATAAAAGTAAGATATAAGTTTTTTATATATATTATACAACATTAAAATTTATAAATTACTGTCTTCTCTATAAGGATTATTTTCTATTTTTAAACGTTAATTAATTTTAAAAGCATTTCAATTCTACAATAATTAAAGATCATTTTAAAATTAAGAGCATAAATCAAAATAAACTCATAAAAACTCGAAAAAAATCCATTAATTATACTCAAGAAAGATTTCTACGAGATAAATAACTTAAGAAATACGTAAAATGTTTTATGTAATTTGTAACTTATATTCAAACGTTTAATTTACCAAGAGCAATTTAAAATTCAATTAATGTGAGTCATTACTTATTTTTTAATTTTCTAAATAATAGATTTCAACTCTCTATATTACATAGATCACGGTTTTTCGTAGTGCTTCAAGATATAAAATGCCATGATGTATAGCGCGACCAGCCGATAGTGATCACTTGCAGTTTAAAATTGTCTTGAAGGATGCGGTCGTATTTTTCCGAGCAATTTGCCGACAAGGGTCGGCCCTGCTCGACACGTAAGCAGGCATATCGCGAATACACGGCGGCGTTGTTGCGGATAGGAGCGGGTGGACGCAGGGTTGGCATACAGAACGAAGGGGTTATGCGACGCTGAGAATCGAGGAGCGAAGAGAGGGAGAGAGAGAGAGAGAGAGAGAGAGAGAGAGAGAGAGAGAGAGAGAGAGAGAGAGAGAGAAGAGATCTGCGGGGGTTGGGGTGTCGTTGTGGGACAGTCGGCGGTGGGACGAGGGGTCGCAGCCTATTCTATACTATACTACTCTACAATAGTTGTTTACCAGAGTCATACTGATCGATACTCAGTGTTTGCTATCAGAGGGAACCATGCATGCCGGGCGCTACTTGCCCAACACCAAAAGTAAACACCCACCCCCGGTCGCTATCACCCCAACAACACTCCCGCCGCTCCTCCGTCAAGCATCTACCGGTGAATTCTCACTCGTCCTCTCTCCTCCTCCAGTATCCCGCTTCTGTGTCTCTCTTATCCGCTCCTAGAGACCCTCTTTCCGTCGTATCTGACCGTCGCCCTAGGTGCATGGACATCCATCGACGTCATTACACCTACGAACATCTATAAACGTACCGTTATGACGCACGTCATCGACGTACCTGCACGTGGATTTTTACCACGAGTGGCACGGAACATTCCCTTAGCCCCAAGACATCAAGATGAAGTTAAAATATCTTCAGCTAGCGAAAGCAACTATAGTTATAGCTTGTATTGATATAGCCGCAGTTATATAAATCAAATATACCTAAAATAACTTCTCTTAAATAGCAAGCTAATGTGTATCATATTTAGACAATGCGTCATATATATATTTCTTAGTTTCTGAGCATACGAAGATGTGACATATGAACTTAAATAATCGATGAACGTATTTAATTATTCTTTCTAGATAAAATTGCATTGTGAATATGTATATGTATGTGCACATTAATAAAAACTAAAGTGTTATTTATGTAGAAATAGAAATAAAGAAAACGCAGTGCATTACTCAAATCTGAATAAGGATATTCTTGTATTTAATGGCAATGTAAAATTAGTAATGGCGATGTTGATAATTAGTAATTACAAGCGGTCATTAGCTTAACACAGCGAGCCCATAAAGTCGATAAATATGAGCATCTACGAGCACGCGTGTATTGCATGCAGCCTATTTCCTTCACGATCTTCCGCAGGGTGCAAACTACCCCCATAGAAGAGAGCGGGGAATGTCTCCGAGCGATCATAGCCAGGTCCAGGCCGTTTCACCTCGTACATTTGCATAATAGGGCAGCTCGTGTCCGGGAACACGACATCAGGGAAATAAGGGCGTTAAAAGGTGTAGCGCGGAAAAAAATACGTACGTGTCGTGAGATTCTTTCGGGGAATACGAGATTCGCTGTTAGTGACTGTCGTTACATTGGACATAGCGCTATGTACAATATATCAAGAAATAATGTAACAATATGTAAATCTAGAAAACTTAACAGTCGCACAAAATAAATATAATCTACGGAATATCAATTCAAGTTTATTATTTTTTCATTGTACATTGTACAATGAAAAAAAACTTGACAATATTCTGTCAGACATCAAAGTTTTCAAAATTTTTGTTGAGACATTTCGATGTAATTGATACTTATTTCAATTAAAGTAGAGTATAAAAGATTGACGTAACAAACAAAACTTTTACTTTATATTTAAAAGAATTTTACAAATGTTTTTATATTATAACGTGCATATTTAGCCATTTTGTGAGAAAGGTTATTAAACAAAAAAAAATTGATATGAGGTCTATAAAATAATTCACATGTACATTTCGTCTAACGCTGTTTAATGCATTCGCAAAAATAATAATCCCGTTCCGCATATGTATATTATCTATGTTTGTATATAATACATCTGGTAAAGCTTTAAATAGAATAATAAAATTTGAGGAAAAGATTAAATTTGAATTTTAAATTTTTACATTTTTAATGCAATATAATCAGTACAAATGTTTTTTTATTTATTATAGAGTTCACAATACATTAAAATTTCAAAATGAATCATATGCATAATAATGTCGCGTTGTTGTCCAGGTGAAGAAGTTTATAGATGTAAATTTAGGTTTAATTTTCGCGTGACAAATAAAAACGAATATTATATATTTTTTTCAAAAATAATTATAACTAATTTTTACAATATATCGTAATTAAAGATAGTTTAGTAAATGTCGTAAAATGTCGATCGTGTCACCAAGTAACTTTGAATCGATATAAGGCGGAAAGTGAAATTTTCGGAGGAAATGGCGTCCCGGGAAATGATTTTAATACGGTGCCGGCTGAGAAAGGGTGAGACACAGCAAAAGCCGGAAAGTCGCCGCAAATCCTGCGCGGACGGGTACAGAATAGGGAGGCTGGTAAACAAACAGTGAAAATAATATAATTTACAGAGGATTAGGAATGGTCGGAACGGTGCAACGGATGGCAGGGGGAAGCAGGAAGGGGTAGAAAGGGTTTCGGGTGCACAGAATAACTGTTTCTGGTTATAATTGATATCCTGGCAAAGCTCTATAATCCCTCCCAGCTCGGCCGCCACCCTCTTGAAAGTCGAAACCAGGTACGGCAAAAGGTGGAGACCGCAAAACCACATCGCGTTTGGTCATGCTTCTATTTACGGAACATTTTCATAACGGTTTGTTTTCGTTAATGTGGCCCGACCGCCGAGAAAGGAAATATATTTCCTCGCAGGCAATATTTTCCTTCCAATGTGAAAGCGCCGCTCAGATAAGTGATTAATTCGTTCGCGGTGTTAATGTAAATCGTATGAGCGAATTTTTAGAAAAGTTTCAATCGTCGTTTAATTATCACAACGTTTATTTAATTTATATGTCAATAACAGTGTATCCTGCACTATTAATATTAAAAGCAACTTTTTCTGAATTAAATAAAAATTTTATATATATAGAAATATTTTATAATTTTTCCCATACAAAATTTAATACGATAAGACTATTGAAAGACGACAATGACAAAAAAAACGGACGAAAACAGAGCAATTAAAAGCTACGAATGAACAGAGTAATGTAACTAAAAAGGAACGAGAAAACACAAACGAGAGAACATAACAAGCGAGAAGAGACCAACGAGACAGAGAAAATGTAAAGAAGAGGCAGCAAAGGAGGGGTAGATGAATAAAAATGGAAAAAAATCTGCAGAGGAAAAGAAAGAGAGAGAGAGAGAGAGAGAGAGAGTGAGAGAGCGCAAGGTAGTACCTCTGCCTAGCAAACGTGTAATTACGATGCCATTGAAAAGTTGGCCAACGCGGCCTTTCGTGGGCGCATTAATGCGACTGACCGCCTCCTCCCAATTATAAAAGTCTTGGAACAATGGGAGCTGCGAGCGCTGACATCGTGCGAGCGCGTACACGCGCAGATAAATGATACGTGCATCTGTTCTGAGCCGCGTTCCGACTCTTCGACGCGGTTCTTCCGACCGTCAACCGGATGTCAGTCCCGTCTCCGCGAGTTCGCCGACGTGAGCGTCGAGAGGAACTCGCGTCCCCTGGACGGGCCTGCCCCTTCGCCGTGGATATTTTATGCCCGCAATCCTTTATTTCCCTTAGTACCCCTGACGTCAGTGCACAATGGGCTGGACCTCCATAATTGGACAACAGATTCAGACTGGAATTCGATAATTAGGAAACCTAAGGAAATTCTCAGCATTGAAATGAGCAGACGAGCATCCTTTTTCTTCTCTTTTCGGTAGTTTGTCCTTGCGATTATACGTAGAGTCTATACGCAGAGTATAGAACTTGTGAACAACATTTTTTGTGAATAACCCTCGAGTCTTACTTGCTTATTCTTTCGTTTCTCAAAATTGGCATGCTGAAATATATTATTATAAAAACTACTGTCTTCGCGATGCTCCCGAGATCGATCGTACGCGAGAGATCTAATCCCTATAAATTCGGGAAGTTTGTCTTTCTCCAACATGAGAGGCAGAGAAAACGAGAGGCACCGTCGACGAATTCTCACGAAGCGAATTGCTTCGCAAAAGCGCCGCTTCAGAATGACAAATTAACGAGTCGTGGTTTTCTTGCGCGTCACCATTGGAATCCTTCGCGATCGCGCAGGATCCACTTCCTCTACCTAATCTTCAGCAAAACTTCGACGAGACCGTTAAAAGAGATTGATCGCCATCGCGTTACTCGATCAAATCGAGTCGCGATAGAAGACTTTCTGCTTTCCGTTACTGCAAATATCTACTACATCTGTAGAATTATTAATTATACGCGTGTTTTCCTCAATTATACACTGTACTTAAAAAGTCCCTGTTTCTTAACAGTGAACTAAATTTCGCGAAATTCCAGAATTAGTAGAAAACAAAAATATATTATAATATTCGAATCAAATAAAAATACTCAAACAACTTGTGCTCAAATTAAAATTAGATGTAATGAAATTAGTGATCTTTCCCTTTCTTTGCTATAAAATATTTTTATACAAAAGAAAGTAGATCACGACTAAAAATATTTGAAAACCATTGTTCTAAAGATTTTCTAATGAATTTCCGTGCCGGGGAACCAACGTGATAATACTACCAGCTATCAGATGGATTATTAATGACTTTATCGATCTAGCAGCGTTGACAACAATGTCCATACATTACAATGTATGGACTTCGTGGTTGAGGATCTCGTGCGAAGGACAATACGATACTTTTTAGAATTTCACATAGTTTTACATAGCAATTTTATATCGGATAGAAAACTTTGCGTAGGTAGGTGTCAAGAAGTCAAGAATGTCGCGTAATGCCAGTTCGAGAATGAATTGCGGCCACTGAAGAGACTGGAGGAGGGGGAAAGGGGGGGGGTGTCATTAGAGATCCGGCGGGGTTGCCAGCCACCTCTCAAAGTCCCAGCCCTCCCGCGGACGGTCCCCTTATTCGAGGGGAATTTCTAACTGATTTACGAGAAAACAAGTCTGTTTAATATTTCTCTTGTTCCCTTGGCGCCGACAATGCGATCGCGTCCCGCGCGTGACTCGCCAACTTATAATTCCTCTAAATTGACTTACATTCTGTAGTAGTGTCTATAACGCGCGTTATCACACATATACGTATCACACATACGCGTAAATTAATTTTCTAATTAAATATGAAAAAAAAATTCAATGCATCTATAATTATTCTTTTTCAACAATTATAACTATTTATAAAATTGTCGAAATATATTTTATTAACGACGAAATTGAAAAAGGTCGAGAATAAAATAAAAACACGCATGTAGTATTCTTATTTTATAATTTCCAGATTCAAAATGTAGCAGAAACAAACGTCTTAAGGTATTTATGCTGGCGGATTAGATAGACTCCCGATTTACGTGACGGCGCGTTGTGGAAGTTGTATCGTTCCTTTATATAAATCTTCCACTTGAAATCTACTTAGAGACCCCCAACCCTCTCGGCTCGAACCCTCTGCATCGTCCTCATAGCCAAACAAGTTGCTTTTGCTTTCAATCCTCTTGCCTGGTTTCGGTAGCGCATTTCCCAAAAATAGAAGTTTCCTGATCTATTGTATTATTTTTTCTAGAATTTTATATTTTATTTTAAAAAATAATTTTTTTTTAATTTTTTTTGTTAAATTAAAAAACAAAATAATGTGTAATTTGAACATATTTTATAATTCCAATGATATATATCATATTTTCTCTAGAAATAATCTGGTTGTTAAACTAAAAGTATTCATAAATAATATATAGTTTTATTTTATATATTGTTATAAATTTTATCTTTTTAAATTGTTATCTTTTTTCTATAACAGCAGTAATAATTAAAAAATAAAATATGTGATTTCTGCGTAACTCAATCAATTTCTATAGTCACGCTTCTCGTCGCATAATCGGATAGCCTGTTAGATAAAGCGTGAAAAACACTTTGTAAAGTTGAAGGAAACACCGCTTACGAGCGATTCTTCTACCGCTTTAGGATGCAATAAAACACTTCCCTTACTCTTTAAGAGTCTTCGCATTAAACTCTTTATCTTGTAACGGAAATGACTGAATGAAGTTCCATAAAAGATATCAATGATATATGTTTGATTATCACAATCATGCATATTAAATAATCATTTTGAAAACTATTTGTGATATATGTTTATGTAGAAAATTTATTATATATTTTATTAAATATAAATTATAACGTGCAATCAGTCAAATATGTTGAATGTAAAAATTAATTTAATTATATCTTTAATATTATGCCTGAAATATGTATCAAATTTATATTAGTATATTATACTAAAAAAAAAAAAAACCACGTTAAAAATTTCAAAAATACTTTGCATTTTCAACTTACTGTCGCACTTAATTTAATAGCCTTCTCCCTGTGTTTCTTCGTCTACCACTTGCTCTCGAGCCGTTTGTCGCTTTAACGTTCTAATTATCATTAGTGCTGAGCGGACGGATGTCTTGTAATGTAGCATCGCATTCCTTCCACCCCTTGACTTTACCCCTAAACGCCACGAGTTTCTTAGCGAAGTTAGTGGGAAATATCGCTACATGATATACTAATGACTTAGTCTTACATAGGAGATTGCTTAAATATAGATTAAATAGTGAGTGTGCACGACCAGGTTTACTTCTCTATACTTATACTTTCAAAAAATGTTCAAACGACTTGACACAGTAAGTAAATTAGACATGTAGAAGATAGCACATCGATTTGCGTTATGAGAGAAAAATTTATTCTGATATTATGTATGTATTCTGCAACATGTAACCTTAATTTTAATAACAAATGTTCTATTAAATTTGGAATCGATCTTTTCCCTTAATGAAAATGTTAAAATTCGGACATGTTTAAAATAATACTGATAAAATTTTTTGTCGCTTATGTAATAAATACCATCCCTTCCTTGCCCCATTCTCTACGTTAGTTCCGCATAAAAGAAAAGGAAGCACTTTTTTTCCTCTTGCGCGAAAAAATGCTTAATAGCTTCTATGGCTTTTTTTGCAAGTACCTACTCTCTTAGCCGTGGTTTCCGCCCTTCCACCCTTTTTTCACCGGTTTCCTCTCCCTTCCTCTCTTTCTATCTTCTTCTTTACCATCCTCGATTGTTCACTAACAACCACCTCCCTGTTTTCCGCCCTTCTAGCATGAAATGATACTAAAACTAAGAGATATGTTTTTTTTTTTATTATCATTTTGAATTCATTCTAAATATGTCCTATATAACCTAATATAATAGAATATTACATTAATTACATTAATCATAGTAATTTTATAGAATTTAATAATCGGCTTCTAATCTAAAAAATATCTAATATAAAAAATGTATACATATAAAATATTAGATTCTAAGAATATTTTAGTAAAATCATAAAATGTTATTAAATTAAAAGACGAATAAAAAAATGTGAAATCATCATAATAATTTTCAATAGTTATCTGTTTTATGCGATTGCGCTGTGAGAAAAGATTATTGTGAGCATAAACAGTCGGAAAGGCGTGCGCGCTCGTTATCTGGAATAAATCAAATGTCAAGCGGAGATATAAGCCAGTACGAAGCATATTCCCTAGTAAACTTTCCCTAGTAGCTATACGAGAGAGCCGGGGATCATAAATGCATTTACAGGCGCGCGATACGGGGCAACCAACAGGATTTACATAGCTGCACCCCCGCGCGCGTTCGTTTTATTGTGCTCTTCTGGCAGCTGCCGGCGGTAAATAGCCGGCTTATAAATAACGGAATTGGCAATATTATTCCTGTGCCGCGGGGGATGGCTGGACCCGCACGAAGCGTCAATGCATCGGCAACTGCAGCAATGCAATTGCCGTTGATAAGAGTCGCCGCCAAGAGAGAATCGACGCGACACGGTTGACGAGTTCATCGCCATTCATTGCGAGTTCAGTTTCGATACGAACTATCGGATCCAATTCATGAGGAAGAAAATGAGTTTATGACTGTATCACTGAAACCGTACGAAATTATATTATGTGGATATTAGCGATGATGATTTTAATTAAATACCAACGTTGATAAAATCTAAATGAAATCGAAATGCAAGATACATTTTACCAAATAGATATGTAAACAAAATAAAATAAAATGCAATTAGATTAGAATAATAATAGCAGAGCGAATGTTTTTTATTCCTAAATTGTTAATTAAATTCGCTTTCTATGTGCAAGAATATTTGTGGAAAGATTATGACTTAATAGTCATGTGAAATTGCACAAGAAAATCTTACTTTAACATTTACATTTTCGATCTTTCTAATTGGAATTTGTAGCTATTCTTGATATTATTTTAATCATATATACGGCGTGTCAAAATCTTGATTAAACGACTCATCGGAGTTTTATTCGTCATCTCCAGAGTTTCTCGCTAATGAACAGCTGTTATAAATAATTTCAATACCTTTTCGTATTGTGTTGGGATAGGGAGAATTCGCGCACGTCTGCGTCTTTTTTCTCATCGTGCTTGCGAACGCGCCAAGAGGGTGGCTTGGCTGCTGGGGCGAATTTCAGCAACGGAGGATTCGTTCATGAGAATCCTCTCGTTCGTTTCTTTATCCGGTTATAAAAAAAAGCTTCCTCGATCAGAAAGGGTTGAATAATTATTGTATTGACTGTTTGATTTACAAAACGCGTTGGAACTTGTGTATATATTTTTTTGTTTCACTTAATAAATAATATGTATAATTTTAGTAATATTTCTTAATTTTTTTCTGTGAAAAATTTGTAGTTCTTATCTATTTTTTATCGAATCTTTTTAAGATTTATAATATTTTCTATTTTATTTTTATAAGTAAGTAGAGAGAGAAACGTATATGTGCTTTAAATAATGCAGCTAACTATTAATCAAAATCTCTTGTTCTCGAAAAACACGAAAATAATAATAATCTTAACGTAAGAGAGCCTATATGCTGCTTTCTAATGAGACAACCTCAATTTGACGCAACCGTGAGCTTAGATGACGCGGAACGCTCGTAGGTGGTTGAGGCGATCGAGACGAGACATGAAGAAGACGATAAAGCGTGAGAGGGACGCGGAGGCCAAATTAGCCCAGAGGGACTTCTTAACAACTGGAAGAGAATAGCAAGGGAGAGTGAGAGGCAGGTGGGTGACTCTTACACGCAGTTTCTAACCACCCTTGCGAGACTCAATCCGCCCTCTTATGCCTCGGTAACTCTGTCGAATTTGTAGTTAAGGTTGTAAACGTAAACCTGGGAATTCAGACTAACCTCCCCCGCGTCCTACGCGCGCTCCTTGTCTCCTCTCCCGTACGAACCCCTTTCGGCTTTTCTCGATGGCGGCATGCACACGCGCGACGCTGCTGCGCAAATGTTGGATTATGCTTGCAAACCCTCACGTTGTTCATACCACGTATTTCGTTCCTCCCTCGTACGTAAGTTCTATGTCTTACAACACACTCACATAAAATAACCATCGCGACATAAACCCAAGCCTTCTTTCGATCAATGTCTTCTATTTTCTTCAAAATTGCATTTTAAACGTAACTCAATGCAATATGATAACAAATTTTAGTGTTTTTTTATATAATAAACACTTAATAAGAAAAGAGAGATAGAAGTAGAAAAAAAATATAAAAATTGATAAAAATATATGTTATATACTTATATGTACTATTTTCTTATTTAATTATGACTGAAGAAACTTATTCGCGGTTCAAAATTCAGATGATTTCTATATAACTAAAATATATGCTGTCATAATATTTTTTAACTCCATTGGGAAAAAACATTATGAAACATGCAAGCAGATATTGACCACTTAGAATATTACAATCGCGCAATTAATACAGTTGCCAAACGGTGCCTCGCTCCGCGATCCCTTCGTCGTGCCTTCCCACGCGTTTTTTTTTCCTCTCGCATAAGGGCACAAATACACGCATGATCTCATGCACACCTAGCGACTAATACTCGACGTAGCGAGTATATCGAATCCGCGGTGGAAATGTGCACGGGAAATGGTTGCGGATATTGGCCATAGATATATTTCTGAGGGAGCGAAAGGGAGCGCGTCGGAACATAAAAAGATCGGCCGCCTTACAGCGAACGGTGACCACCCCCGCGCCCCGTAGCACCACCGCGCCACCCTCGCTCAACCTCGCCCCCTCCGATTTATGGAGCATTCTGTACATTCGATATTTTCTATTGTCGATCGCCCTATTTGTCTTATTTATGTTTCTTTTAGGGGCCACCCTCAGCAGCGGTCACCCCGCGTCCGCCTTGGCTTGGCCGGCGTCCACCCTGAAAGTACTTCGTCCACTCTCGCGCAAAATTCACCCCCTCTTCCCTACGCGGCCGGCCAGTGGATATTACGGAGGATTTGCTCGTGATGCAAACACGCCGCTATATTAAAACGATATATTTCGGCAATAGCGTACCGCAGCGGGTGCGTGGCCGCGTTGGCTATTAAATAGCGTATTACACGCACAACACACTGAGTTTCCTAATAAATATTATTAAAATATTTTTCGCATTATGCCTGATTTTAACGTCGAACTTCTCCGCTGTGTAGCAGCTTATAATTACGTGTCTAAAATTTTTATTTCATTTTATTTTATTTCTCTAAATTTCTGTAATTAGCAGCGCATTATTTATAAATGCTTACCAAAATATATGCATTATTAAAATGTAAAAAGATAGAAATTTTTGTTACAATGTAATTACGTGCGATTAAATAGGAATTGGATTAAATAGTAATCAATGTAACCATGTAACTGTACTGCTAAGAAATTGTGAATTTACTTCATCATCCACTCTTTGTTATTCTCATTTTTTAAAGCTGTATATGTTGAGAATGATTCGGCGAATTTTTGTCATAATGTATAGCTCAAAGTTATTTTCTGCATAAACGCTTTCTTCCCGAAATTCCTGAGAATCTTCTACATGAAGGCATGAAATATTTTGATCGATTAAACTGGAACACTGTGGACCAAAAAATTACATCCCGCAGGAACGTATTCATGATAGTATTTTCTTTTATATATTAAATAAAACTTAACTTGCGGCAAGAACACAAAGTAACAATGGCGACGTACCAACCATTTGATTCGTGTTAACGCGATAAATCAATCAGCTGGAATCCTTTGACGCTTATCCTGAGGGTCAAGCTCAGTCGAGTGCCTTCTTCGTGCGTAGTGTACACGATTTGTCTTCGGATAGTTTAGGCACGGTGTTAATACGAGAATAAACAGCGAGCTAAGATCCCTCCTGGCTTAACGCGTCTCTCCTTGAGTAAGCCCGGTTAAGTCGAGAGGTAGATTCGAGATTCGGGGTTGCAGGTTCCACGTCTGGACGGCCTCGAGCTAGGATGAGCAAGGGCTTTCTAATTAAGATCGTTAAACTGCCATGAAATTCAAATTACGTTTACTGCTGTCCTTACTTCCCTTCGCGGACCCTTTTGCGGACAACGCGAAGGCATCTTGACAACGGTCAGTGAATAATTGTACTTTTCTTACATTTCTTTTATTTTATCGATTCCTCGATCGTCTTTTTAATGGAATCTCACGCATATTGTTGAACATATAAGCTTGTTTAAAATATATTTTTATATATTGCTCTATTATTGTGATATTATTTTGTAGCGATATTATTTTCACGCAATATATCTATTTATCTGTTAATTGGAGTCCAGTTTGTTAATTTCAATTTCTCTGTAGCATCTTTGAAATGACAACTTCAGGCTTATCCCACGTCGTTTGAGATTCCGAAGGATATTCGTCATCTGTGAGGGTGGCTTGTGAATCTTGTTTAATCAGTTTCTACAATTGTGACATCGTATGTGCGGGTCGCTTCTGAGAAGCTTGCGCGCACATGTTTAATATTTGTTAACACATATACACAGGTGCAATGAGTTTATTTGAATACAATAATATACAGCAAATTAGCTTCTAGTAGTTTTCTACCGTTGCAATTGTTAATTCTTTATTGAAAATTAAAATAATATTTATTGCGGCAATTTAGTCCGTTATCGAGAAAATCAGTGCACCAAGGGGGTTGCCCAACATATGAATAGTCGGGATTCTGCGAGGTTGAACCGGTTGACCTAGTGTCTGGGGCGGGGGTGGTTTTCATCCCTTTGCCTCACGTTAATTTAATAGAAGGGACGCGTGCTGCCCCGAAACCACCCCTTTCCTTACCCTTCTTCGCCGCTAGATACGCTAACTTACAAGGGGCGGTTATCAGACGTCTCTGCCTTCGACCCCTCAAGACTCGGAATTATCTACCGTTCAGGAATCTATGCTAATATCGCCAGATTAGTGCGGAAATTACTCTAGGCTTATTGAAATTTTAATATTATCGATAGTATCATATTTATCGTATTTATTGAATCACATGTGTCATAAATCGCTGCTATCAAAAGATTTCAAAAAGTTTTATAAAAATTTATAACAAATTGTATACAAAAAAATTTTATTTTTGTATCAAAATGTAATTACCAAAAATAATGTAAATGTTTTTTTTTTATTTTAGTTATGTTGCGCATGTCACGCATGTAAATTTTAAATTGTGGAATATCTATATATATATATATATATATATATATATATATTATAAGAATGACATAATTAAATTACAAAGATAATTGAATTGTATTGCACCGTCGTTTCTTGAAACTGTTCATTTCTGAATAATTTGGTCATTAATCAATACAGTCATTGAAATAATAGGACGGAAATAATAGAACGTAACGCGATTAATTCCTTCTTCAAAAATGCATATTCGTAACACTCGGAAGCTTCTGTATAGAAGATACATCTATCCCGAGATTTATAAAATTCCAATGTGCATATTAAATATTCGATACGTCCTCGTAATTTCTGGCAATCATCTCGACTCATGCCATACAAACACAGATGCATCGCCGCACATGCCAGCTAATAATCGTCATGAGCAGCTTTATCGAAGCTATAAAATCTCGGTAATTGACTTAAGCATGAGGCTAATTCATTATTCAGCCTGAATCATGCACGTGTATGGCAGTTGGAAGTGAAATGAGAATCGACCCACTTTCGAATTTTTACTGCGTTAGACGGAATAATCTCAAATTAACTGGGGATAAAAAATCCGGGCAAGAGGAAGATGATGAGCAGAAATACTAAGATTATTTTAGATTCCTCACGCGAATTCTCTTTTAATTCTTTTGATATTGTTACAAGAAATATTTTTGGAAAGTATTTCCTGTTTTCTAGAAACAATTATATTATCACATATCATGTATTATTATACATTAGCGGATGTAATTTTGTAAGTTAAAAATGTCAAAAAAAGGACTGAAAATACAAAGTGCTGCAGAAACTCAAATTGGAATGTAATAAGCGTACACAGCTTACGTGAGAAAAGCAGATATCAATTTCGATTGCTGCCCCCATGCTCGGTCCAAGAACGTCTATACTATCCATCCACCTTTCCCCTACATGCGGGCATTCTATTATGCAATTAGAGAGTGGGTACCACGAAATTCTAAGGGAGCCAAAGCCCAAGGTATATCGCTATCGAACATGACAGGACACGGCCGTCCGACACACCCTTTCTTCGTTCAAACTCGTACGACTCGAACTACCCTCTCGCACCGCTTGCTTATCTCAAAAACATTCTCACGCTTTTCATCCGCGTAGATCCTCGAGATCATTCTTAAAATATTTGAACATTTTTTACAGGAAATCATAGACCACTTTTGACGATAGTTATAATTAGATTAGTGCTACTCTAATATTTTAAATTTAAAAATAATAAAACGTATATGTATACTTTCAAAAATTCTCTTCTAATTCTGTTAACAATTTAATTAAAAGTAAAATAAACGTCAGTCCGAGAGCTTAAGAATCAATTGTGGATTTATTTGAAACCAACAGATCAAATACCAAGTTCGCTCATCTTCCTCCAAACAATAACAGAAAAGATTAGCAAGTAACTTACTACTTAACTTGCTCTTTATGGTTTCATGTATTCACGTAAAGAATTTGAAATTGTTCAAAGATACAGAAACAATTTAAAGTAATCTAAAGTAATCTAAAGAAATACAATAATGTCAGTAATAGCTTAATTTAATAAAACTAAAGTTAAAAACAATTAAAAACAAGATATATTACAACAACTATCAAATTAAAAAAAATATTGTAATTTTAATCATATTTATTATTCTTTTAAAGAATATTTTAAAGAACTTCAGTATTGTTTCTTTATAATGCTCATGTGTTCTCCATATTTTATGTTTCAGCATTAGTATCCCTTTGCATATTTATATAGCGCGAGTCACTATCCGCATAAATTACACAATTCTTAAATTCATTCATGGTTCTCGTACATAAATAAGGCATCCCGAGAAATGCATGGCAACGTCATCCAGCATTGCCATGGTTGTTTCGCGACGGCGGAAAATTTCACGGTACATTTGGTTTCATGAAGCGGTCCGTCGTAACTTATACGAAGTATCCGGAAAATAGAGAACGTTGTCGCGTGAAGAGCATGGGGCCCCATATCAGCGTGAAAAGTCCTGGTAATCCTGCAATTTGTATTTATTTCCCACCCAGAGCTTTTTTTCGTCGGACGAATAACGATGAAAAACTCGACTCGTTACCCAGTCTTCGCGGCACCATTGGTGGGAAAAAATTCTTTAGTCTAAATTCCCGAGACTTATTGCCTTTGCTCGTGATCGATCTTGGTCCGTATATATATAGTCGTTGCATGAATTTCGTATCAAAAAACGTATCCGACGAAATATTTAAGGTTAAAGTTTCATATTTCAGAGACACAGACATATTATGGATTTTGTATCGCCATTTTTCGCTTCGGTGCGATCAATCAAACGCGCAATTTTTAACAGTAAATATTAATCGTATTTTTAAGTAAGTAGACACAAAGTAAGTTAAGTATATTATACATTCTTGAGCCAACAATATATACCACCTTCTACACTGTTTTGTAACAAGTAAAACTATTTTTGTGGAAGATATAACGATAATCCTACAATTTTAATATACCTTTACAAGTATTTTAAGTATTATACATAACAAAAGCATTCTTAAAAAAGTATGCTCAACATAGAGCCCGAAATATACAACGCAGCGATGAGAGATATTATGAAGATTCCGAAGGTAGAATCAATCAATCAGCCACTTATCGAGACCGCTTGATATCGCGGAATATATATATATATATATATATATATATATATATCGAAACGGAACAATGGAGAGTCTCTGCGTGGAGGGCCAATTAATAACGCGGCGAGTGCCCGATCGTTATAACGTAGTCATCTTATTACGAGGCTGCCGGTGTCTCATCAATTTATTGGTAACGTCCCTCAACCACTCGACCGGTTTTCAGCTACAGAGCCGCTTAAAATTGATAGATAACATCTCCCATCGCTCCTATCCCACCGTCCTCGGTGGGACAAGCCGAATATCTTTCCAGGATAAAACCAAAAAAGTTGGTAAACGAGATCAAAATGGCATCTCTCATCTGCACCCATCATCTGATGCGTTGAGCGCGACCATGTTACCGGTAACCTTTCGTCGTTTATCGTTCTCTCACGGCGCCGCTTGCTGCTTGTGTATTTTAGGTAATTGTAATTCGCCATCTTGCGGCTGCGTCGACGACGGTGGAGCTTGATGTCAAGATGAACGACGGCGGGGATGATCCAATCTACGGGGAGCTGGTGCTAATTGCTACTACAAACAGACAAACAGACGCGATTCCATTTCTAAGGCGCAGGAAACACACGGAGAGCGGGAGAATTGTATCTTCTACATTTTACACCGTACTAAACCATATTGAATAATAAGTCTCGACCGAGGTACAACCCGCAACCTTGAGCAAATATAAATTGTCGTTTATTAAACAGAATGCTCGTAAACAATTCATTCCTCGTCGACGAGACAAGTACTATAAATAAAGCATCTAGACGCGATATTATCAACCTATGCATTTTGTCCCCTTTAAAATTGCACGAGAATTGTACAAAAGTCAACGGAGATTACATGTAATCCATACACGTACATACGTTATTATTAGCTTTCAATGTTTAAAAAAATAAATATCTTTTTCATTAATACTCCTAATTGCTGACTTTATACGTAAATTCAAATTATAGGTAATAATAAATTTATTATATTTTATAAAATAGATTTTATCAAATTTTATGTATATTAGAGAGATCAAATACATAAAGGTTAAATCAATTTTAAAAAATGGAAATTATGTATGAAATTATATCTACCTGCGATTAAATAACACAATGTTAAATTTATTATTTGTACGAGCGATGCATACACGGGTGCACTTAGCATTGCGGTCATCTCGTACGTAAATTTTTCAAATATGTTCACAGCGGGGAAAAAGTCGAAACAAAAACGAGCGATAACGAACGAACGGACGCGCGGCAAGGCGCACTTTGTTAACCAAATTTGTTAACCAAAATAAACCAAAATCGCTATTAGAGAGACCGTGGAGGATCAACAAGAAAATCCGACGGACCCTCTAACGATAAAGCGTTACGTAAACAAGCCACTCGTTTCTCTCTCTCTCTCTCTCTCTCTCTCTCTCTCTCTCTCCCCCTCTCTCCCTCTCTCTGCTCCGTATCCCACACAAGAGTTTCACTACCCCGGGCTTTTCCATCCCTCTGTGTTAATGGAAGAATACGGCTCCGACGTACGTCTCTTAAGCATATTCCAGTATATTTAGGTCGCTTTTAACCAGCGTCCGTCATGGACGCTGCATTATTTTTCGCAGGGAAATACCCATACGCTCTCGCTCTCGAAAATGATAGAGAAATGATCGGAAGAAATTTTAAAATCTTTTTGATAGAAACGATGTTGTAAATTTACAATACATGTAACAATATACATGTAATAGACTAGCCGTTCTCACAGGTAAATAAACGCTTAAACAGTTTGTACACCGACGCGACTATGTCCGCTCGAATGCTGGAAAAAGCTTTTCTTTGTCTCAAATACGTGCCCGCGTACGTTTCTACTAATTAGGTTTAACTTTTCAGATCGCGTGTATATTCTCAATTTATCAAGCTAATTGGCGAAATTACAAAGGACGGAAACTGTGGCTTTATGCGAGTTTTCTCATGTGAGTACATTCCCTATTGTATTAACATGATTATATTTTATATCAAGCGCCTATTTGGGGTACAGATAATCCAGATATACACTCGGTTGCATTCCAAAATTTTGCTGCATTTGTGTATAACGTGGCCAAAAAGATCGTACGCACAGCTCTCGTAATATAAGTATATGAGAAATTTAATTAATTTTAATTGACAAAAAACGCAACTATTTTCCAGAAATATTAGCGCGACTCTTAGTAATTATTCTAGAATAAAAGACAAAGATTTTTCGATCGACTGGTTGAATAGATGCTTAATTTTGCACGGCGATATAATCGATCGATTATATCCATAATATTTCATTACGATTGTGGCTCGTTTATTGGCTGTTTTCACCGTAAATCTCTTTACAACCCTCGCTTCGCCACTTTGCAATCGAGTACGCTAAAGTCGTCGGAAATATTGTGACTGGCCGTAAAAAAAAAAAAAAAAAAGAAAGGAAGCAAACGAGACTTCGCTTCAACTTTTATAACGGCGAAATAAAAGTGCGGAGACGGTGGTGAATTTGCATTTTGTTCGAACGTGGCGTTACACGCTTGGATTCGTCATCCGTTTTCCGCGAATCTGGCGTTTATCGGTTTATTTTGACGATGTATATTTTGCGACGAAACATAAAAACGACGTCGCTAATGCGTGCTTATCGACAGTCCTCGTAAACTTCGCTTTCCACGCTTCATCATATCGAGGATGTAACGTATATCATTCTTTCTACAAATATCTAGATTTTAATAAACATATTTGCGATACAGCTTTGTATCGCAGTCAAATTTTCCATATGTTTTTATTTTCATTATGTTTTTTTTTCTTATTTCTTCTTTAATTAATTATTTCAAATTTATTTTTCAAATTTATTAATTAGCAACCAGAATTGAACCATTTAACACAATCAAAGATAATGGAAAAATATATTTATTAAAGTGCTATCGTGATCATATTTAAATATTCGTTATAAGTTCGTTTGCGTTTATAGATAGTTAATAGCAAATTGGATCTATCGATTATTACGAAAATGCGAATTATTGTATAACATCGTTCCGAAGACTATAGCTTCTATTTCCTGAATGAGGAGTGTATCAGTAATTAATGATCGATCGTGAGTTTCCTGTCCCATGTCCATTTTCATTCTTTCATCAATATTTTGGTCGTCGATGTGAAAATCTTCGATTAGCAATATAATTTTTAATTTTAAAATAATTCTTCGCGTCATTTTATGGTCATTAAGAATTTGTTACAACGCAAAAAATGCAAGTATTATTATAGCAAACAGGTAATATGTTTAAACTCAATGGCGTCGTGAAATGCCGCGTTATGAAAAAAAGGGAAAAATTTCGACTCGTTGAAAGCCGCATATTATCGTTCGGCATTCGCTGTATATGATTTTACTGGACGCCTATCGATCAGACGTGTTAATTAAATAACTGACGAGAGTTTACCAATAAAGTGGGCATGTGACACGTACCACGGAGAGGTGAAAGACCACCGCGACCATCCGACGTTCGACAATGTGCGGCCGAGGCGGTAGCCGCGGATTTTTGGTTTTTACTTTAATTAAATATTTTCCGCGCGTCTGTCCGTCGCTGTTCGAAACATCTCGATAAAAGGCGGCTCGCTGTTCACGATGGCATTTTTATATACCTCTCCCTTATCATTCCGGTAATGAAACACAGCATCTCTAAAGAGAATCATGATAGTTATTATAGTTAAGTAAATAGATTATACACGAAAATTTTTTTTAGTATTAATTTAAAATTGCAATTGATTGTAAAATTCGATTGACAAATTATCATTTATCAAAAATAAATATTCATGCAAGCTTTATAATTTTTTAATTAATTACTAATCAAAAAGCTGTCTAAATGTTATCACGTTATTAACTTTAGGTTATTTAATATAATTATTAATATAAATGTATGTATCTTATTCAAATATATTTACTTGCACTACGATATACTTTTATATGTCATAATTATAAAGAAAATTTAAATAAATAAGCATAATCACATGATTACTAATAAACTGATAATTAATTTCGAAATGATATTTAAAGTTTATCGGAGGGTTAGGTACAAGATACAGAGCGTCAGCTGCCAGTTTTCATAACTCTTGATAAAGTAGCAAAGAGCTTCTCAACAACAGAATTAAAGAAGCGTAAGAAAGGAACAGTGGCAGGACGAGTCGGTGTGGTGGCCTCGCTAAAAATGTACATCTTAATAGATTAATTAATATAATCTCTCAGCTTGGGCTTTTCTCCTAGCAGACGAACAACTTCGTTTCAGTGTGTGCGGAATGAATATTATTAAGGTTAATTATAATTGGGAGAAACCTCGAGCAAATATTTCAACTGCCGGGACTAGAGAACGGCGTGACGGAGTGAGAGAAAAAACGGAAGAAAGCCCTACTTTCTTTGTTTGAAGGAAATCTCATCCGGTAATTCGGAGAGAACGTGGAATCTAATATGTGCGCAATTTTTATGAATTTCATTAGTGAGATGCACGGACCTGAATCCAAAGCTTATTTTGTATAAATAACAAAAGTCATAATTAAACATATTTAAAGTAGTTTCAAAAACTATAAAATTAAAAATACGAATAAAAAATAAAAAATTAAAACATCAAAATCTTAATCTTAATCAAAGATATCTTATATATATCCTTCCTTTAAAATGCAAATCGTTTAGTTGCATATATATATATATATATATATATATATATATATAATATTAATAATATTAAAAATCTATTTTTCTATTTCTTATCTATGATTATTACAATATATTTAATTATGTTAAAAAAAATATAGATTATTACGTTAAAATAAGCGAAAGACAACAGAGAGGATTTTCTTAAAACTTTGACCGAACTTTACCAGCGCTTTCTTCGCGAAACTTACATTTCATGCCGCCGATATTAAATGTAGATGAATATTTATGAACAATAATAGTATTTATACAATGTGTTGGCGCACGCCGGTGCAGACACCCAAGGCGTGCTAATTAAATTCATGCTAATAAGTATAAACGAAATTTCTTTCATCTTGGTGTGTAATAAAATCGTGCAGAAATAAATAAATGAATAAGGAAAATTTTAAATTCTTTCATCTTTTGATAATTTTTGTCAAAATTATACGATCAGAAATGTTAATTGCAAGAAGCGCAAGAATTGCACTTATAATTTAGAGACTGATTATACGAATGGAGAGAAATTATAGATTATAGCGGTATATTGCACGAGACACGCGAAACTGAAAGTCAGGACACAGCGTAAATTATTTAGACAATTATGGGTCCCTATCCCTACTCTCATGGCAGTTAATTATACTCTTCTACCAAGATATAATCGAGATCATAAAAATCTCTCGTGGAAAGTAATGTTTTTTTGACTTTTACACAGACTTTTATTTCCCTAAACAAATAACTATCGGTTCAACATATGTCAAAGATAAATCTCTCTTTAATTTTTCTACGTGTTAAGAAATATTAATAATAATAAGAGTAAATTTATCTAATTGAACAAATGTTTTATACAAAATAGAAATAAAATAGTAAAATGTTAACTTCTAACTAACAGATACTGTATGAAATAAATAAAATAAATTAATTATAAAATAAATAAATGTAGGTTTGTCATATCGTAATATCTGAATCAGAACAAGCAATGTTTATGTCATAAAATGATGTAAATTGGTAAGAGCTGGCGAGACTCGGCGTACCATTTATACAATCGCTGAACTGTAATTATCACCCGCGTAAAAAGCGATCGAAGAAACTCCTCAGACACTGGGGGAGGATAAAAGATAGGGTTGACCAGGCAATTGTGAGTAGTTGTCGCATGCATGGTCGGCAAAACCTTTGGTGACTCGAGCCCTTTATGCATACAGAAATAGGTTTCACTATCATTACTATTCGAATCCTATTGAATTCATAATAACAATTAAAAATGTTGTAGATCTCTTGATAATATCGCAATCGATATAATAACTTAGAGGTCATTTTTTACGTTGAGTACTAATTATGTTAAATATACATCAAAATGAATATTAAATTTAAAAAGAAAAACGGATATTAGATACATTGCTTATAAAATCCTGTATTTTTTTCCTTTTTTTGTATAAAATATTAAAATAATTTCTCTCTTACCGCGCAAATAACACGTGTTCACATTCAATAAAAAATTTCGTCGTATAGATATTTAATAACAATTTTATTTTATAAAAATAAATAATTTTTTTAAATATGGTAACCTTTAGATTTATATTAAATTAACATCACGAATGGAAATTTAATCAATATTATAAAACTATTTGAACGAATAAATATTAATGTAGCACTGTGGATTTATGGGGCTCACGCCTTCTTTACGTCGCTGCGGTTGTATAATTAAAATGAATCGGTATTTCAAAAAGTAAGTATCCATCCCTTGAACGGAAGATCGGGTCCCCGCGATAATTGTTATTGTCATAACGCTCTGTTATAAATGATTCGGAAGATTCCTTCTTTTGATTATTATATCCTGTACTTAATAATAACTTGTCGGACGGGAACTCTGTCAGATGGCGGAGAAATCAAGCGTGAGACGGCCCACCCCTTTTAGCCGCGCTTTTAAATGTCTTTCAAGTTTTCAGCTGCGCACAGCATTCTTATCGGGCCGGGATTCGTCCGCGCTGCCCTTTTGTCCCGATAATTAAATCTAACGATTGTCATATTTTAATTGTTCTTCTTTAGCGACGGACACGGACGATACCGTAATGACGATGGCGAATCCGTCGAGGGTGTGCGGCGAGAGGGATTCGGAGCGACTTTTGTTCCATTACGCGTTTCCGTCGTTTGGTTTACGATGGTCCTCTTCTTACATTCTAATTGCTAGCTCGTTGTAGCGCCGTTTATCGGAGAAAAAGTCACGACAATGAGAAATTTGTTTTTGCGACGGTGAATGGTCGCTGTTTTAAAGATACCGCATCCCCGAGATGATTCTCAGGAACTTCTAATTTTGCTGCTTGATTAAAACAGGGATTTTGTAAAGCGTTTAGGTTGAATTCAACTTTTTATTTATTAAGCACATTTATTAACATGTTAGCTATTCTTTCGTGACAAATATGATAAATTTCATTAATTACATTATAATTAATGTAACAAATAATTTATTTATGCACATGCATATATAAATTTGTGTGCATATGCAAATTTATATATACACATCTTTGATACTAATTGAAAAAGAAAATTAAATATATTTACTTTTTAAATAAAAATTATTTATGTAAAAGTAAGAAATATAATAAAAATATTTAAAATACAAACAAAAAGTGAGCAATATACGTTAAATAATTAAGAATATAAAATAATTTAGATTAATCACTCTTGATTAAATAACTATTATTTGGTGTAGTACATTTTTGATATGAATTAAAAATTATCTCCAAGATTTCAAATCAGTGCACAGAATTAGACTGACACCTGCGCTTTGACCTGAACACGAAGGAATAAATGGGTGGACGGAAGGATAGGGCGGAAAAAGAAAAGAAGCCGAGGTAAATTGAGCGGCCGACATGCTTTGCGATGCGGGGATGGGGAATCTTTGAAGGGTTTTCGGTGCGAGTGAAAGGTAGCCTCGCGCGCGGAAGGGGGTGAAAGAAACGACCGAAGAGGGATGGGCCATTACCGGGCAAGGGTGTATCTCGTCTAAACCAGGCGCAAAAGAGGGGAAAAAAGCACTGGCCCTCGCATGTCTCATTGCAATCTGCAAATATCGAGAATGTTTTCCGGCATTGCCGCTCGAACCAATTGCGATTATCTGGCAGAGATAAAAAAAATCCCCGAGCTGGATCCATCGCGCGCCCGTCGTTCCAATCGCCGTCAATACCCCCGTGCATATATAACAGGCGATTCCCGAGGAATTAGATGTTCTCGTGTCCCGAAATACACGGAACAACGGTGCGAAGTGGAAAAAAAATGAAACCAAGGTAATGGCATTTCTATCGGTTGAGAGAATGCGCCTGGAGCTCGTTTAAGTTCTTAATGTTCCATCGGCAACTTATCAGTATCTTCATCGCGCCTGGGAAATGAGGTAATTAAATTGATTTTGCATGCCCGTAGGTGACTTTTCTTATTCAATTACGTGTTTGCCTGAATTATAACCCTGAGTTGCATAAAACACAATCGTTTTGCCTAATTTTCTATGCCCTTCTTTCTTTTAATTGCAAATCTTTCTAAAACGAATTTCGTTAATGTTAGCAGTCAATTATTCGTATCAAAAAAATAATTAAATGCATAAATTTAAAGAAATAACGAAAATATCATGATTTCAGAAAGCTATTTGCACTATCTCATTTAAATAATGTTAATCGTAATTAAGCAACAATGAGATTCTTGCTGGCACCTTATTCACATTATTTTTATACTTTACTCAAAAGTTTTCTTTGCAGGCACATTAATCTTTCTCTTAACAAGATGTATTTTGTAATATAGAAGAGTCACCAAAACTTTATGGGCCAATGAGTTAAACAAGTTAAACAAGTTTTGCTCGTGAAGCACGCGAAGTAATTTGACTCTAAAAACTACGTGCGTATGATGTTATCATTTAAATTAAACAAATTTCGCGATTGACGTTTCCTTATAAAAACGTATTAAATATACGTATGATATAAAATAGTATACCTGAAAATATTAAAATCATTTTTTTAATGTAAAATATAAGATAACTAAACAATTCCTATATAAATATGTCAAGTTTCAAAATTATGTCCAAAATATAATTTAGTAGCAATATATATATATATATATAAATATAGAAAGTTTAAAGCAGCAAAACATGTATTGTACAAAGAGTTAATATATGGTCGGAGATAAAGTTACGCGAAATTAAGGACGGTGTTTCGCGAAAGTATCATTCTCTGTGTCGCGAACAAGATGTCCCCAATGTTATTTTCCAACGTCACATCAGGTTAATCATCTCTCGAAAGTTATGGAAACGACATGACTGACGGGCAAACAGGAATTCGCTCGTTTCGTAAGTTTCCTCGGGGGCGATGAGGCAAGAGACAAGGCACGTTTAAAAACTTTTCAAATTTAACCCCATCCTAGGCAAGGCCCTTCAGACATCGCGGTAAAAAAAAGAAAAAATACGGATGTAGTATACACAAGGTTGCGAGGAATCTCGTAAAATATCCCTTGAGATAACTAACTTCAGTCACTCGTTTTGAGCGCCGTCGATTTTTTTATGTACTACGTCAGTCTTACGTTTCTTCACACTTTTACATGAAGACAAAACGATAAATTTAAGAAAAATAACAACTCACATACGCAAAACAATCTCAAATAATCTGTAATAAATAAATTTAGAAATTATCTTCTTCAGTAAAGAATTGTGTACAAATAATTGTATGAATACTTTAAAAACAAGAATGCAATTAATAAAAAAAATTTCATGAAATAACGAATAAACGATTAATTATACGATTAGTTATATGAAGAATATGAATATGAATAGCACCACAGAATTATTAACTTATGAAAATAATGGCGTCAATCTTCAATTTCTGTTGGTCATACGTACTCATGATATGACAATGTTTTATTCAGTATATCATTTATCGAAGTAAACAAAATAATGGTGATCAATGATTTTCATTATTCTGTACGTAAACAACGCGACCACTCGAATCACCGAGCGTTGCTGCCAACGAAAACAAATTCGCGGCGCGGCGGCCTTGGCGGCGGGGGTGAAAAGGGGTGGTAGCCGCGATATCTCACTCCCGCGATTTGTATCGGCGAGGGAGGCCGGTCGAGGTGAAGTTTTCCAATTAAACGCGGATTATATCGCTTTGTCTCGGTATTGAAAATACATCGATAGCCAGGCCAGTTCACGGCTCACCCTCGTGTCTGCTCGGGTCGGCGCCATCCACCCCCTCACATAATCGTCCAGGCACGAGTTGAATCTTTCTCCGGCCAGGATCATCGAAACTTCGGTCAACAACGACTCGGCGATATCTCGATGTATCACGGACTCACGGAACGAAGCGGCCGAGAGGGCGGGATCACCCCAGTGGTCGTCTTTTTTTTCCTTCTAGCTCGTTTTCCCTTCGACGATTGTTTAAACCGTCTGCCGCTGCCGGGCGTCGCCTGGCCCGTTTTCGATTCCAACGCGAAACGTCGGCTGCGAATGGGGATGGTCGGGGAGGAAGGCCACTGGGAAGAGAACGTGGAAAATTTCAAGCAGGCCTGCACTCTTGTACACACCGTACCGACGGAAACGCGATATTTGCGGAAGACCGGGACGAAACGACCTGCGCTATGTCAACCAGGCGCCGATTAAATGTTGCCCCTACGGCCGCGAGAAAGATTAGCGGCTTCGCCATTTTTGTTTCGCCTTCTGTTTGCAACGTCTCTGTATCGTGAGCGCACGTACGTGAAAATATTGTAACTTCATATCAGATATAATATTTGTTAGACTCAAATCTATTTTAAAAATTATTATGCAGATTATTTAAACAAGAAGCGTTTTAATCTTATATTGCTAATTTTCACTTCAGGGTGCTGAAAACAAAAGAATAAGAATATATTTGCGTATTAAATATTAAGAAATTTAATATTAAGTCACTTTATGTAATAGAAGAATTTGAGAATACCATATTACATTTATTTATTAATATATCTCTTTATATTACATTTATTTATTAATATATCTCTTTAGAAATGAAATAATAAATTATATATTAATTGAGAATAATAATAATAAATATAAATATAAATTGTAATATACAGATGCTAAACATTAATAATAAGTGAATTGGATTGCAAATGCCAAACATTTTGTATTACAAACATTTTAGTTGTTAAACTGTATCATTTAATATAATTTCTGAAAAGTCAATAAGAGTATCCGGAAGCAAATATTTCTTACATAAGCATTAGTTTCTAAGTAGACGTTGCATTATACAATAACTTAAATTATACTATTAATAATTCATTAACTGCATCAGAAAACGTTTTTATATTTAGTAAATATATTCATTAAGAAACACAGATTAAATCGGGATCTCATCGAGCATATATTCACACGTAACTTACATAATCCTCAAGTAGCTAACATGTAATTTACATTTCTTTTATTTATTTCACAATTTGTTATTTGCCTGTAACACAATTTAATAAAGTTAATTATTTGGAATTTAATCAATCTAAATAGAGTCTGCAATGACAAATATTTAAATATGTATTTAATGAAAGAAAATTAATTATACTTTTAGCAAAAATGATTTATTTCAATTTCATCGAAACGTCGATAATTAAAAGGATATGCAATACTTATACAACAGATATTGTTGGTAAAATTTTTGAAATTATACAAAATCAGCTGAACGCTGTTTTTCTGGGACTAAACTCTGTTGCTAAAAATCAATGAAGCAATTTGAATTCGATATGAGGGTATAACTTCCCATCAGCCAACTAGTGATCTGTAAATACATCGACTCGATTAGATTGACCCCTATTGGTCTAACTTCATGTGTACCGGGAAGTTTTGTACTTTCCCAAGCTCATTCCCTCGGAAAAAAACCTCTTGGTCCTCATGTAATAGCTACTCAGCTAACTCCGCTATAGCCTTTGCTTCTACGTTTTGTTGCCTTCCGCTTCAGATCCAAACAAGATCGTGTCCAAACATAAACGCGAATGAAAATTTACGCAAATAACAAAAATAATTTGAAGCAATTCCTCCGTCAAGTTTTTTATATTTTTTGATATATTTAATTTGTTTGGCATATAATACAAGTTTGTATTGTAAAATGCAAAATTTTGCAGATTTTTCGACGAACATAATATGATATCATCATATATAACGTATATATGTCTAATGAAAACAAGCTAAAATTGTATTTTAATAAAATATTATTTTTTAACACAGATATCTGCTTGTATCATTTTTAATTTTTCTATATATTTTTTTATATTTGTTAATTACATATTTTAAAAATTACAATAATACAAAATATTAAAATACTAATATAATTTAAAACAAAAAAAAAATATAAATGATATTTGAACTTAATCCCAATAAGCCCTCTTTAGACTAACGACCCTCTAACAAAGGGGGAACTGACTGTCCAG
Source organism: Pogonomyrmex barbatus (assembly GCF_055798465.1). Taxonomy (NCBI): domain Eukaryota; kingdom Metazoa; phylum Arthropoda; class Insecta; order Hymenoptera; family Formicidae; genus Pogonomyrmex; species Pogonomyrmex barbatus. The sequence continues at coordinate 8,891,297 of NW_028297160.1, forward strand.
GGGTGAAAACGAACGTACATACATAGGCGCGCGTATGGACTCTATCGATTGCTGAAATTATGGCAGTAGGTCAGAAAAGGGTGTTAGAATGGGTGTAACAGAAGCTTCGACGAGAGTATGAATAGCATTAGCCTAAGAAGTTTTCATATTTTTATATTTTCAAAAAGAATTAGCACAAAATTTAAAAATAATATTCATCAAAATTAATTAAATAATTTTTCAATAATATTAAGTCAGACGCATTAAGCAATTAAGTGTACAACATTTCACACGTACAGGATGAGACACCTCGCATATCTTAACTAACTTTTAAATTGTATTATTTTTTATAAAAAATTGTTACATACAAAATTTCTCTATCGCTTATACGAAACTTATATATATATATATATTTTGAAGGCGCGACTAATGTCAACAAAATATCCTGCGCCTGCCGTTTATCTTCTAATTCTTTCATGCAGCTCTCCCCTGTGCACGCGATACGATAGCGAAACGATATTAAAACAATCGGGCGTTGTAAGGCCCGCCGGTCCCCTTTAAAATTTGCAAATACACAAGTGAAGTGCGAATTTATTCGTCAGTCTCGAACGGCGCGGAGAAGCCCCGCGGTTCAGCCTCGGTTCGGTGCCGTGAGCCGTTTGCGGCAGCCGCGAAATGGAAAAACGGGCTCTCCTTCGTCGCCGAAGAGGAGGGCTGAAACGGCTGCATGCCGCGAGAGGGATTAGCATAGCCCCCTCATTAAAATACAAACACAATTCCATCGGTACGCGTATAGGGCGCCGCTCCGCTCTGCAGCCGCCAATCTCGAAAACCAACCCGTTTCCACGCCAAGTTCGACGCATCTCCCCTCATCCTTCATAATTTCCATCCGTCTCTCCTCTCCGTCTCTCCACCTCTTCGTAACAACACTCTCGGTGCTATCTGAACAACTTTTAATCTATATCTGTTAAGTCACCCCTAAGTAATGCCTACATCAGTTTATTAATATTTGCGCTGATATAAACAAAGATTTTTATCAAAAATTATAATCGTACTATCATTCAATAATTTAAAGAAAAAAAAAATATTGCACTCATTTATTAAAAATCTGAAAAGTCAGTATAATAGTTAAAAAATAGTATATACAAGGATTCATATCAGCTAGAAAATATCTTGATGTGCGTGCCGAAAAAAAATCACGTGAGAGATTCAGCTAAAAGGAAAGCGCAATGGAGCGAGCAGAACTTCCACGTGGCCAATCGCCACATGCAAATGCTCTATCTTCGCGTCGCCCCCAGTCTGCCTAACATCTCCCTGTATTCATCCCCTTTGTTTTTATGCAAGAGATGTATCTGCGACAGTATTATCGCAAGTCATATATATTTTACTGTCGCCGCAATGTCTAAATAAAAAGAATATAATAATTATCGAATTATTGTATTAAGTCATATTTAGCTTTGCAGTTAAAAATTTTATAAATTTATAAATAATATACAAGCATATTAATAATTAAAAAATATATATTATAAAAAATTTTTATTATATTATGTATTTCTTTAGAAGAAAAAGATTCTCGATATGAAATGTGATTAGCTTTTCTTTGGTTTATCTGAAATTTTACATAATATGAAATTTATTCCGATCAATATATAAAAAATCGGAAAAGCTGGTGAATGTACTGCTATGGAAAGGGGTTAAAGAAACATTTTTATCTTTAGCAAATATCACAGAAACGGTCAATCGTCAGCAAATAAAAAAGACTAAATGGGAAGACATCGCGTGGTCTCCTGGGGTGATTGAACCTTATTGACCGTAGAAAGTAGCCATAAACAACCCTCCTAAACATCCCTGCAGGCCTACAAGTCATCAGTTTAACCGTTCTACTCTAACTACCCTCGCTTGTTTACCAATCGTGGATGCCTCTCGCGTGATTCGACGAGCCAACGCGTGGCGAGCCAAGAGATCTGCTCCGGAGAGTATCTATCGTTACCGACTCCCATTAATTTTACGTCCTTTCCGCGGAAACACCTGGATCCACTTAATTACTTACGCGTTTGCTTACCGCGCACTTCCGTGCAAGCTTTTTCCCAACTGACCGCGAGGAATATGCTTAATAGCAGCTTATTCACACATGTAAATGGTAACATTATAATTAGGGATATATAATAAGACCAAAAAAAAAAAAAAAAATCGCGTGTAAAATATTAACACGGTTTCATTAGAAAATTGCGTGGTCAAGTCGCTAAATACATATGACTTATACTTTATATCAATTATAATGATTATTTAATTAGACAATATAATTTTTGCAAACTATATAGTCTTTTTAAAGTTAATTCTTCTATATAACTAAAACGGAAAATTTGTAATTTGCATATATATTTGCGTATATATATATTTTTAGAACTTAGAATAAATCTAAATTAGCATAATCATTTTTAATGTGATATTTTAGCTTTATCCTCAAAATAAGATACTGTTTCAGTTGTAAGAAAATGCGTAATGAAATTCGTCAAATAAATCTATGTACGCATAATATATATATATATATATATATAGCAGGTCTTCTTGATCCGGCGGAATATTCTATGAGCGTCGTAAACATCATCACCGGATCTATCCAGCAGATCGTCAAAGGATGGTATATTTTGAGGGCAAACAACCCATTACATGTCGGCATTAATCATAGGAAACGCGCCACGCGAAATACGTGGCATTTCTTTGAGGGGCGGCCGGACCGGCACAGGCTCTTGCCAAATACAGGATTCGTTTGACCGTCAAACGTACAGAGCAGAAAGCTTTTATTCTTTCCACCCTTGACTCGTTCCATATCGTGTGGAGAAACCCCCCTCCGACCCCGATCCCGCCATTCGGGCTCCACAAAAAGGAATATTTACAAATATTTCGCAACTAAAAACTTCTTGTTCGCGCCGCAGCTTTTATATGCTTTCTCAAGTGCCAGCTGACGGTCGATTTCTCAGTTTCCTTCTTTTCCCGCGGTATCCGAAGACGTGCCACCACTCAGGCTCTCGCATCACCCGGGGACGCATCACCCCGGAAATTCAACAGAGAATCGTCTTTGTCCGCGATTCGACTTTCCATTCGCTCCGTATTTCACTATCTGTTTCATTTCACACTTGCGGGGGGATATGCTCTTTAAGCATCGAGAGGAATTTCGAGTTCTTTGTGTGCAGTGAGCACCTGTCCGTTTGACAGCAATTCCGTCATGTAAAATTATTTATCGCTGCGCGTAACGTTTACTTTGAGAATTTTTCTAGCTAAATCTCTTTAATAACATATCATTCTTTTGTTAAATTGAACGTATACGTATAATGTTTGTGGATTTTAAATGATACGCGTGATAGATTTATGGTATCATTGTATATGAGACATCGAGATAAGTCGAGTAGGAATAATAAAATGCAGCATAAGATAATTCTTCTAATCGAAGAGTAGTGTATAGTATAAAATGTAACGTTTTCACAGCATTTTGTTTCACTTCTTTATCTACTTTCCGTCGAGTTGATACATATGCAGAGCCGATATCTTTGGTAGTTATTCTTTGCTGGCTTACCAGGGATGGAGATAAGGCAAATGCCAGCAGTAATTTGAACTTGGAGGGAATAGCCGATAACACGACCCCACGGTGTGTTCATTGGGTGTTAATACTGTTTACGTTACCTTTGTGACATTTCTATATAGGAAGTTTCTAATAGCAATAAATTTATATATATTTTTATAAAAAATAGAAATATAACACGTACAATTTTATATAATTGAAAAAATTATCCTTGCAGTAATTGAAAAACTAATTTGAGAAACTTTGTGTGAAATATTTGTGACTAGAATGTTACAAAATAAATTTGCTTGAGAATTAGCCTGGTTCAAAATTGTAATCAGAATGCAAATGATAAATAATCGAGTGTTCACTAACACACTTAAGTCGCGCCAACGGATGACTGCGTAGTTCAGGTGGCTATTTCTCAAACTAAATCCGTACCTCGATTAGTATGAGAGATCGAAGAGACGGAGGGATGATAAGTACTCACCCTTGAGGGGAGGGGGGAGGGAGGGTAGTAGGTGTGGCTAACGGTCGAGTAAATGAAGGGTCACATTACGAGTTAATGTTCAGCTGTTACATGTAATTCGCTTAATTGTCCGACCGGAGGGATGCAAAACTATGCGACAGTTGTACCGCTCTCTCGCCTCTCATTTAACCTGAAAATACCCCTGCGCTTAGTCTACACTACCGATAATTTCAATTACGTGACATAACTTTACATATTGCGCGCATGCTCAAGGTTGCACGTTCGGGAATACCTAAGGTAAACGCTGGTCTGTTAACTACGTTAAAACTTTAAATCATTATCTCTTATGGCTCGAGCGATTGTGCCAATCGAGATATAATCTTTAAAGCAACTTCCTCAAATTTCTTCGTACTATGTAATTTCTTCGTTTCCATTTCATTTGCAAACTTCATATCCGGCAAAACATACTTACAGAATTTATTATTTATTGAAAGTGGAAATTTATATCAAAAGTTTTTTGCGAATAAAACGAAGAAATAATATTTCTCATGTAAATTAATTTATTTTTAAAATAACCGCACGTAATAATTGGTTACAAACATAAAAAATTTGCAATGCGTATAAGTTTTGCTCTTTGGAAGACAATTTATAATGAACATTATCTTCCGCGCCTTTATCACAGGCGTGCATATTTAAAATGGCAAATTAGATACACGAGTGCGCCGATTAAATTCCAAAGCAAGAGGTTAAACGTCAATTGCCATCCCGTATTTATACCTTGGACCGCAACTCGCGGTGTCTCGCGCCTCATAAAAACCGCTTTGTTTCAGAGAAGAGCAGACTTTATTTCGCTTCGCCCGCGGCGAACCGCTGGATACTTATAAATGTTTTGCGCCCTTTAATGGAGGAGGCGGCTGCGGTGTTGTGTAATTTTATGTTACGATAACAAGCCGAGCACAAACATGTAACATTACCGTCCGCGAATCTTATTACGTGTTAAAATCAACCGGCCGAACAGAGGAAAGTCCACTGAGGGTGCGGTGACGGGGAGGGGAGGGGAGGGGAGGGGGGGGGGGATATCGCGGGGGTGATAAAGGAAAGAGAGATCTACGCTGCCTCGAATCTTCACACAAAGTGATCGCCCCGGGACATTGTATTCCCTCCACCTGGAACGAGCGGGCGCGCGCGAAGTGTGCCGTACTGATTACGTTCTCGCAGAGCTGGAATTTTCACTTGCGCAATTTACTTGTTTCTCTCCGCTCGTATCAAAGCAAGCTCGGCCATGTAAAACGTTAAAGTAACGCTCCGCCAAACGGTCCACCGCCAGCCAAATGGAAATAAAGCATCGCCGACGTTTGCTGTTTATCGGAAATAATACGCGACGTAGCTTCATTTATATATAATTCCCCATTTATTGCTCATTAATTTAACGGTACCTTGAAAGGAAGGGGGAGGAAAAAAACAATACAGATGTACAATATATTACTTATCGATATATTACTTAATAAGTTCCGAGAAATGTTTGACTCGAGCAATATGTAAAAAGAATAAAAGGGAAAAGAACGTAAAAGAGCACGCGTGATGATTAATGCGTGCGTTGCATCATTCTCGGAAATGTGTTTACCTTTAAAAGAAGGATTTCGATTAGAAGAACCATCGTGAAAATTAAAATAAAGTTTCTACGGTCTACTTAAGCCAAAGTGAGTCGTCCAATGACATCCAGGGACATTAAACAAGCGTGTTCGATACGAATTAGCAAAGGGTCGTTCAAAATCCGGCTATAATCTGTCCCATGGATTGACGCGTAAGAAACGAAGGAGATAGGATACGACTGGTGGACTGGCGGGACAGGAAGCTAAAGAGGGCGGTTAACAGGAGCTTCGAGGCGCAATAAGCGACTCTACAAGCTTTGGGAGGCGACGAGAGATGACCGCACAGGAAAAGCCGCACTGGTCAGCAGAAACAGCTCGCAAAAACACGGTCGGCCAGCCTCTTCTCTACCCCTCGAAGCGAGCGACCCTTAGGGAGAAAGGCTCCGCCAAAACCCTCGCGTGTCCTTCGACCCGCTTCTTCGCCGTTTGACTGCTTCTTTTCGCGCTGGGCAACGCTGCGTGTTAAAAAGACGAACGAATTTGTAGCTTCCGGCATTAGAAACGGAATTCCCAAAATGTTTATCGCGATCAAAGATCCACACTACTTGTCTTGTAAGAAATTATTGTTTTAATAAAATCACCCACCGATCACTCGAAACACTTATCATATGATATGCCAGTTTATTATATTTTTTATATAAAATTATTTAAAAAAAGAAACTGATGATAATTAAATAAATAAAAAAAAATATAAATGAGAAGATATTAAATATTATGTTTCTAGAATTATATACTTCGTAAATTATCTTTGCTCTTAGAGGTGCGTCCATGCGTATGCGTGCATTTAACTGTTTCGCTTCTTCAAGATACGTGACTGCACTCGGGAACCACCATCCCTTCTCGCTTCCTCCACACCGAGAACTAACGGAACCCAGACCAACCTCCGCCCTCGCCATTGCATAGTTTATTGTGCGCATTATTTAAATGAGCGCAACTTCGCCGTAATCTTGCCGAGCGATCCCCACCTTTTGGTCCCCGCTGCTCGTTGTCGTTTCAGTCTTTCCCACCCTCTTTGCAGACTACCCAACTCTTAAGGGAATGCGTAACCTTGAATTTCCTGAATCTTTTTTTTCCGCCTCGATCATCGCGTTATCTTCATCAAAAGCTTTTGCTCGGTAATACTTAATTTATGTTTCCTATTTTCTGTCAAAGAATAACAACGTATTATCGCAAGAGAATAAAGATACAAATTCAATGGAGATCGCAAGTGCGAAAGAGAAGCTGCGTGCGTATGAAAGCATCTTAAGTACGCTCCATTTTACGTGATGAACGATAGCGTTTTCACGATACGATGCGAAGAACCGAGGGAGGTAGAGGGAAAGCAAAAGAGGATAAAAACTCGTAAGAGATGCAAGATTACTGGTAAAAAAAAGTTTTTCGCTTCGGCTAGTAGGGATTTCCTCCCGAATCCTCGTAGCCTATCAAAACGGGTCATTCGACGCAATGTCCATGGCCGGAAAACTCGGATGACCTTCGGAATCGCGATCGATCGACAAAGCCTTCGGATAGGGATAGAACGCTTAGGCTCACCCTTCTGATCATCGCGCGATAGCAGCGAGTTTGCGACATGGAAACAAGCTATGCAACACGGTGGAGCCGAATGAAATTTATGCGCGAAGGAAAACCGATAAGTCAAACCTATACATGGGGCCGTTACGTAATGTCTGAGGGTACGTAATCCTGCAAATGTCAATAATAGACTGAAAATTATGGATGTTTACTATCCATAATTACTCTTACTATGCTTGCCAACGGATTATCAATTTTTGCTATCTCTTTGCTTTTTCCAGAAAATATCAATTTCGATAATTTATCTTCATTCTAATTTAGAAAAATAAAACTTTTTGCAAAATAAAATTATGTAAATACATTATAAATAACAGATCGAAAATTATAAAAAGAAGACTAATCAGTTCAAAGGAATTATTACAATTTTTATTTTTAATTTTTAATGTTATGAATCAATTATAAATTATTGTTATATACACATTAATTTTTTTATTTGTATTGAAATCTTATATAATATATATAATATCTAACTAATAAATTTATTTAGAAAATACTAAAGCAATAATGAGTTGTATTGCAAAATAATACAGTAGCTTTAGTCATCTTTAGAATATCTTGTTTCTTTGTTATGCATCACATACCTAAAATTATCAGTCGAGCAAGTTCCGGCGCCGGCTTCGCGAAAAGTAAACGGAAAAATGGTGAGATGGTAGCAAAACAGGGTGGAAGATAAAGTACGGCCCTCTCGCCAATAATATGCCGACAAGCTTTATTTTATTTAAGCAGCCCCAGTTTTTCATTACGTTCATTCTCGCGTCTCCCTCTTCATCCCTATAAGACGCGCACCGTTCTAGAGGGTGAGTTGTGCACGCAAAACGCGGCGCAGCCCCTATTACTCGAATATATTATTTACTATTCTTATTTTTGTCGAGTCCGTTCTTGTTCCCCTTTACCTTTCTGGCACTCCTCAAAGAGAGTCGATTGCCACCCCCTGGAGGCCGCGGCTTTGTGCATCGCGAAACGCAGTTAATACGATCCCGCACTTGGCGGAAGTTGGTGCTATTCTGAGAGAAAAAGCTCACTCCCTAATCCACCGCTTTAAAAATTTGCCATAGTCAAATCGTGTGATCATGCACGGTTCGCCAGAAGAATTGAAAAAAAGACCTGAGACAAATTAAGATTAAAAATTATATATAGACAGTGGAAATCTATAATTTATTTCATACAATTTTAAATGTGCAATATATTTTAATTTAATAGATAATTTAAAAAAATAATGGAATTGTGAGTGTATAAAATAAAATTAATACTTATTCAAAATTTTACAAAAATAAACTCGATGCTAAATATATGTTAAATAATGTCTGTATTTACGTTTTGTGTAATATATAGTAAAAATAAAATACTATTTGCATTTGGTATACAATTTGCATTATAGATACGTTGACACGTTCATCTCTTTATCTCAATACCTTTTCGCGGATATTATTCGTAAATAATGACGTTCTGACGTCTTACAATAAAAACTTTTAACATTATCCTCTCGTTCATCGGATAACTGGTCTCTCGACTAAACCGCTCAACAAAAATGACAAATAGCACAGCGAAGAAGATGCCTAATTTACATATCCGCTAATCCCTGCCTCTCGCCGTGTCTCCGGTACTAATTCCACACTAATTCAGTGCTCGGCAGGAAAATGCCGGCAAAGAGATTTCGAATCCCCTCTTGTTCATCGCGTGTGCTACATCGCGACACAACACTTCTTTACCTCTTGGCCTCACTTTTACTTATCTATCTTCTGTTATCATATTCATCCATCTTTCGTACGAGTACGAATGATAATTTTTATTGAAAAAGGACAAAGAGTCCCAGTAGGGCTTTCCACTTCCTTAATATATCCACAAAGTGAGTTCTCACAATAGCAAAATGAGAGACGCACAACAATCGTAGATAGAAAATCAGTCGGGATGGCATGTGCCGTTGATTGCCGAAACGTAATTAGTAATACTAATGTCACGGCGCTAATGTCGGTTAAACTTGAATCAGTTCGTCATCTCATCCGTTCGTCTCTTCTAATGAAGGATGTAACAGCACCGCCCCCATAAACATTTCGGAATCGTGCAGGTGTTGTCCCTGATTTATGACTGGCAATTAGAATCCGACTGCCTTATTTGCCGTGTCTAAGAAGCGCGCCGGCATGTGAACACGACGCATCCTAATCTATGCTTGAGACCCCAATCCTGGGTTCTAACGCCAGATGACATGCATACCCGGCGTTCCTACGCGTAATCCTTATTAACAATCAAGCACAAACGGGCAACTAAAATTTTATTTACCGACATTTGCATTTCACGTGTAACGAATTATTCTTCTCGGCGGCAGACAGGTTCCCTCCTTCGGAAAGGTGAGGTGACACACGCCATAATTTCATTTAATTCTAAAGTAATATGGAAATATTTATTAACAGCGGTGTCGTGGTGTTAAAATGATAGAGAAAGGACGCAAGAGTATTACCACGGGGAATGTAATGGAGGAACGGAGTAACAAATTCTAACGGAGCAAGCAGACAGTGTCAGCTATGCGGATAAGGAGAGAGAGCTGACTTTATACTTCCGAGAATAACTAATAAGAATACGTTATACGGGGTATTAATAATGTGAGCTGTGTAATGAGTCCATGCCGTAAGCGGATTATAGAATCCGGGGGGGGGGGGGTGAAGTCGACGTCGGAAGGAGACAAATGAAGAGAGATGGCTTGCGGAGACTGGAAAATGCAATATTCTCCTGCAAACCCCCTCCCCCCCTCTCCCCCCCGTCACCGTGGGGCACGCAAAATAAATAGATATACATCGTTGCGGTTCCTTCGACGATTCAATAACTTTGTCACCGTGTAATACCACGTTGTGTAACACCGTGCGTTTTCGCAATTACAGCACGGGAGTTAATTTATAACCGATATTAGCGCCGCGCTCCGCTCATACGCTGCTTCTCAGGAAGATAAAAGATATTTCATTACTCAGAATTTTAAATTTACAACGGATCTGTTTGAATAGATCCTGGCGTGTGGTGCACGTTAATTAAAATCTCGAACGATTCTCCCTCACCGCGAAGCGATGCCTTGCCATGCGGAATTTAATGCGAAATTGAATCCCACGGATCTTTTTGATTTTAAGACATACAGTTATACAGTTTCAAACAAAGGTAGACATCTCAAAGGATACGTCTCCGACATATCGATGCCACCGGCGAGCCACGCCGGAACGCGCTCACGGGAAAAGAAACGAAGCCGATTCTCATCATCGGAAAATAAGAGAAGGTCGCGGCGCGGCGCGGCGGAAAGAGGCGCGGGGGATGCGCGAACGGCGCACGGCTCTGCTTCGGGTGTTCTATCGGAGGTCAGGACTTCCAGGAGCGTATAATTAATTTCCCGTGTCACTCGGGCGGCCCCTGCCAACCCCTTCCGATCCGCCCCACGCAAATCCCCCGGACCACGACGACAATATTGCTGGCCATTTCGTTCGACAGTGCCCGAGCGCCTCCGTCGCTTCTCCTCCGCCCGGATCCGCACGGAGAAAGGGGTGACTTTGCGAACAAGCAACCGGAACCAATCCCGCCCTCCGCGTCCCTCTCTCTACCGCCACGGCGCCGCGTTTCTCCTCTTCGAGGCACATACCGACCCGTCAATATCAGCCCCTGTAATTAAACATAACAGATCAACATTCGGCATTAGGTATATATACGTAATGGAGCTTCCTCTGGTATCCTCTGGTACGGACGCTGCCGCGGAGGAACGCGGAAGGGGCGCGTACGTGTAAGGGTATGTGTATAGGTATCAGAACGATCTCCTGACCCCCGGTTACTCGACTCGAATCGGTTAATTGGATAAATGTCCGATGAACGCCCGGGTCGTCCTTCGACGTCTCCCATCTCCCTCTTCTGTCCCCCTTCCTCCACCTTTCTTCCTTTCGCTATTCTCTCATTCTTCGAGCTCGCGACGGCCTCGCTCCCTCTCTTCCTTCCTCCCTTTTTCCCTTCCTCTCTCCTTCCCTCTTTCTATCTCGCACCCCTTTCCTCATTTCCGTTCGTGTCCTTATTCTGGGCTCATTGGGAAAACAATCGTTTGTTCTGTAAAGATAAATTTATCGGACAAACTGTATTTTCTTCATTCTGTAGCAAGAAGTTGCAAGATGCTGTGTGCGCTGAATAATTTATCAGATTTAGATTTAACATTGTTATAAATCTTATTTTGATTTTTATATTTTTGTGAGATAAAGTCCGATACATGTTTAATATTAATATAATTTTTATTAACTAATTATAAATAAAAAATATATATTATTATATCAAATTTATATCTTTAAATATTGGATAATCTGGACCGAATATTGTTATATTCTTCAAATTAAAAAATATGAAATAACAATTTAATTAAATACACTTTAATACTCGTCGGCAATTTATATATTAATGATATATTATACTTGTATTTTTATATTATTTCATACCTTTTATTATTAGAAAAAGACAAATCGAACAATACCAAAGACTTTATGTGTTTAAAATATGTATAAGAAACTACTCGTAATTAAAATTGTTTTCGTTAACGATGTAATTAATCAAAAGATTCACTTCTCTATGTTTCGATGATCTGCACCGCGATCTCCGTCGCATTTGTCTGTTGAAACCTCTTTTGCGATCTAGAAGACAACGACTGGAATTTTGACACTAAGTCTTGCTAATGACTGGGTATTAATGTAAACAGATGTGCAATTTTTTATCAAGTAGAATCCCGGCGCCATTTGTTTTCCCGCAACGTCTCGTCTCTCGATTCACCCCTAAATCTCCTCCCGTCGTCGTTGGTTTCTTACGGTGCCTCATAAACAACGCGGTGTTAATGCCTTTCATCAAGAGGGCGATGAGGGAGGGCTTATGAGAAGGGGAGACACGACTTACTGATTTTAAAACAATGCCTCAAACACCAATATTCTCGTTTTCATAAAATTATGACAATAAAATTATTACTAAAAATCAATTTATTTTAATGCAAAATTTAATACAAATTCAGTTATTAAAGTTATATAAAATTTTGCCTTTGTCATGTTGTAGATATATTACGATAAAAATCTTCGCCGAAAAGCGAGAGAATTTCAAAATAAAATTGATATCAACAGTTTATAGAAATGAAATAAATTCGCAAGAAAAGAAATCTTGCTAGAAGGAACTCGCGTAAAAATTGTAGATCACGTGATACGAGTTTTCACTTTCTTGTTGGCTGAGAAGCCAACAAGAGACAAAATGACAAAGGAATGGAAAACTAGACGGGTGTGTGAACTGCTCCGCAAGATGTTGCGGTCCATTACAGCCTGCTGGGCTCAGAAGGAAGGAGCACAACCACTCACACGACTTATCGGTAAAACATCATCGGCACTGCGCCGGAATACTAAACAATACAGTTCGATAGAATACGAAAACTTTTCAGAGACAAAAATAATTTTTAATGTCATTTAAAAAATGTCATGTGTTTATTCACACGTAAAGAAAATGAGAGGAGGAAAGGAAAGATAAAGAAAGAGAGAAAGAAAAAAGATTCAATTTATATAAATTATATGTTATTATATCGTAATAGTTCAGAAATGAATTTGATTGAATTTATATTCTCATTGTAACATCTTAGATATTGTTTTACATTGTAAATACTAATGCAGAATAACGAATGTGTCTATATCGTGAGTGGTTGGTATTAGAGTTGATTCAGACTCAGGAAACGTTCACTCCGAGAGTATATCCGGGGTCCATTACCGAGATCTTGGAAAGCAACCGCCCGAAACAGACTGAGATTTGTGTTTCTGCTTTTATATCACACCCTACACTCCAACTCTGTGTTGCATATAAAATTATAATTCTCTAAAGATTAAATTAATAAATTAAATTCTAACTTCTGTGTTTATTATACATAATATTTACAATTGGCAGTATTACAAATTAATAATTTTTTTTCTTAAATTGCTAGAACTTGTATTATTAATTAAAAAAAAAAAGATTGAAAAATTTCTCTGCACATCTTTACAATAAAAGTCAAGTTTCAATTTTTTTTGTATATATACAGAATAAATGACACAACATAATTATTTTTAAAAAATTGTTTCTTATTGGGTTTTTCAAAAGGTGTAGATTTAATCTTGAAAATATCAAGGATGACAACATTGATATTTCATTGTCCATAAATAATGAAATTCCGTTGTAGACAAATGCGGATTACATTTATCTCCGATTATGGATTCGCGGAGAGGTGGCGTAATCGAAAAACGGGCGTAAATCATTTCGCGAATCTGCGCGACGCCGTACGCACACGATCGTCCATAAATATACCGGTGGCCGAATAAAAATCCGTACAACAGCACAGCAGAAAACGGCATCGGTTTCGGAGAGAGTATCGATACGCCCTCCTTTGCCACGAGCTATCCATGTCGAGTTTATCGGTCGTTCTATGCAAGAGATTTGAAAAAAACGATTTATTCGGAAATATGTCGACTTTATATATCGTTATGGAGCATACAAGCGGGAAACGACGTCGTGCCCTCCACCACCTTTTCTTCCCTCGCAACCCCCGTACTTTACCGTCCCCTACTCGTTCCACTCGGTTCGCATACGTCGGGAATATTTATTTTTATTACGACCACCTCCCGCGCTCCTGAGTCAACAGATTTCTTGTCACCGGTGCGAATCGATCCTGACGCGTTCGCGGCTCCGACACTTCCGGAAATTAATAAATCTGGAAAATTTGAGCTATTTCCTTTCTTCCGTGACTTCCGTACGTGAAATATGTACTCTTGCAAATTTTATGAGTAAAGTGAATTCAATATTCAGTAATTTTACAAAGATGCATTCCATTCTCCGTCTAATATTAAAAATTTGTGCACTTTAGGTTTGATCAAATATTTGTAAGCACTATGTAATTGCAATAATATATATATATATACATAATTATAGATATAAAAAATAATTAAAGAAATAATTAAAACGAAAAGCGCATTTTTTGTTAAAAAAGATATTAACGAACAAACTTAGCCTACAAAAGTATAAAAACATATAAATAAACTTTTATTATTTTTTTCTATTTTAGATATTGATATCTGCAAATCTAAATAAAAATTTTCAGATAGCTATAAATTTATATAAAATGGCAAGTAATTTGTTTAAAATGATCGAAAATAAATAGTAGAATTCAAAAGAACTAAAAAATTGATTCTAAAAAAACTTTCTGTATTCGATAAGCAATTTTATATTATTCTCCAAAGCGTCCATTTAAGTTCTCGCGTACCAGCATTATATTGCTTTAATATTTTCGAGAAGGCGTCCCTTACGAAGTTGGCGGCCACTAGCGAGTCCAGTAAATCTTGCCCCCTCACCCACCTCCTCCTGCCGAGCCACCCCCCCGAAGCCACCCTCGACTGCCTAGCCATTCTTATTCCCTCGTTACTCGCAGCTTCGCTCGAGGCGGCTCTCTCCTTATTATATCGTCTTTCCACGCCATAAAATCGGAAAAGAATTTCACCCCCCAAGACAATAGAAACTAATAAATTTGATTACTGATTACACCCGCGAATTTTCGAGAGAAGGCGCGGCCCTTAATGCACGCCAAATCCACTCTACCGTCTCTACAAACCTCCCCGGTGCTTTAAACTTTACTTTCTCATTAAAATTTTTCTGTTCGATATAACGCGTATTTTACGGTACCAACTTTGATGTGATAATATACGAATATTAGTACATTCGTCAAAAAACAACGAGCATTGTGATATAAAGATATCACAAATATGTCAGATTACGAATATTAGATTCATCTCTTAACGATGAATGTTGAACAATAAGATAATAATATTTAATTGTAAAACATTCTCTTCGCAAGTATTAAGTTGATACCAAATCTGATAAAACATTTTTCATTCCAAATAAAATGGGATGACCGCATGACGTAATTTTAATAAGTTTTAATAATTAGAGAATGAAATTTTTTTTTATATCTCCCATATCGTGGCAGAGCTATAATATCGTTATAGAAGAGTTATACAAGTTACGTTAGATATTCCGTGTTATCGCCTCGGCAGTAACGTCTTACGTTGCCTTATATATTTACTCAGGATAGGTAGGTAGGTATTTTCCAGGCAATACTGGAAAACGAAAGCGGCAGTAACGCTATCGCCGAAGTTAGATAACGGTCGAGGAGAAATCGTAACGGGAGAGCTGGGATGGGTTTTTGGGGTGTGCACAGTTTAAACTTTCCGCGACCCTAAATCTCCGGGACCCAGCTTATGCTTCGTAATATCATAATATCGTAATATCGCGAGAGCGGTTTGGTATAATTAAAGTGGAAGTGTCTTTAAAATAGCCGCAGGTGATTGCGGTAAGAAGCCACCCCACAATCTTTCCGCCGTTTTGCGCTTCTCCTACGTATTTTACAAGCGCCAATGTAGAAACTATCTAGTGTATCTAGTACTATACAAAACGTACGTAACTTTCCTTTACGAAAACGTAATGAAGATTCCCGATAAACTCAATCAACTTGATAAACTCAAAAAAACCAGGATATTTTTAATTATTAACAAAGTGTAACTAAATTAAGCTTTATATAGAGTAAAGCGTTATATCAAGTATTATAAAACAGATTTTCCAGAGCATTAATTATTGTAATATTAAATAATGACTTTTACACTTTTTTGTGTGCAAAATAAAAACTTGAGTTTTGTTAAGAAAAAAATATTTCGCATTCGACAAATATACCAACAGCACAGCAAACAATATAATCCTGATAATTTGTATTGTATAGACATTCATTTATATCAGACAATAATTTCAAATAAAATGTAGTTCAAGAATTTACAAAATAACGTATTAATAAAATTGTATTTCACCCATGAATTTAATTTCAATTTAAACATATATTTTATTTAATTAGAAACTATTTTATTTTCTGGCCGTACAATATACCGTATTGCCGTAGAGTATTATATGCAAACGAAATCTCTTGAGCGGAGAGTATGTTGCTTGTCAGCTACAGATGCTTAATCTGACATATACCAACCTCTATACTCGGCTTTTTCTGATTTTCAGTTGATAGGCAACGCCTACAAACAAGATTTAAACGCACCGTCGCCAGTTTTTACATCCACTCGTTCCTTTCATCCACTCGTTTACATACGTGAAAGTTCAGTGAAAATGGTCAATATCAAAAAACCAACGATATATATCGTGACATTCTTAATAACAGATTTAATTAATTTCAGCAAAATAAAGAAATTTTTAGCGAGAGAGAGAGAGAGAGAGAGAGAGAGACAGGAAGACAGAATGAGAAGAGAAATGTGTTTTGTGTTTTATATAATATATATTATATATGTATGTGAAATTAAATTCATATCACACAATAAAAATCATTCGGTGATATTTAACTCATGAACTTTATTTCGCTTTATAAGCACAATATAATATGACAATATATAATACATTATAATAACTGAAAATATAGTGATACAATATAATAATTGAAATATTCTTAAATTAAATACACAGATAACTACTCGAAAAAATTGTATTATAAAATAAAACAAAATTATTATATATTTTATATTATGTATTAGAATACAAAATAGATATCTAACGATATCACGTTGGCTTTACATTTTTTATTCCTAGAGATAAAATAACTTTTATTAATATTAAAAATTAATATTAAAAATATAAATTATAATTTATCGAAGACATTCCATTGTTGTGTGCAGCCAATCCTTGTTTGTGTGTATGTTCTATATAAATTTAATTTGTCAATTTTATTTCAACATCTTGTTATTGAGCTTATATCTTCAAAAAATATATATTAAAATTTGTATTACCTACAATTATAATTACCTACAATTAATTTGCAGTTTTTTTATTATTTACTGATGGCAACAGGAAATTCTGTTCTATTTAATCGTATCATAGATATCCGGTTTACCAACTACCGTATAAATCAAAAGGCATCGTAAAAATAGCAACTATGGATACAGAGATATAAAAAATAACTTTCTAATGGATTATTTTTATAATATAACAACTACAACACATAATTAAAAATCTTCTATATGACTTATCACAAGATTTGATCATTCGTAATAGATGTTTCAGAATACGATAAAATTTATATTTATATAAAATATCATTTGTGAGAAACTATTAGCAAATTCAAGAATACTACATTCAATTTTATTTTATAGATAATGAGTTATAATAAGTAATGAATTCTTAGGAATATATTAACTTCAGATGTTATAATATTGATACAACTCAAGCAAGTAGGATTTGTATTTCTCGATATGCCAGCTTTCTAGACAATTATTTCCAGTGAACATCTCGGAATGTAAGAAGATTTGTAATTAATAAATTATATTATGCGTGCGCATGTCAAAATATTTTGTAATAGAGATAAATTTTTTCCAATAAACTTGAATTAATATCAATAGAAGATTATTGTATTACTGACAATAAATTAAAGCATTGACAAGATATTTAACATCTAAATTTTACAATGTTTCATTAAAAATAAATGAAATAATATTAGTGCAATAATCTTTTAAAATATCTAAAAATTAATATCTAACTTTTTCACAAGATATTTTTTGAATATCTTCATAATTTTAAAAATGTTTTTGGCTAGAATAATAATTAAATTAAAAACTGTTAACAAATATTATTTAATACAAAATTTGTGTAAATTTACATAAAGAAAACGTGATATTTATTTCAATCATTTATGGATACAGAAGTTTGGGAAGTCTTTCATGCATTCAATAATGTTATACACATTTATTTATTACTTATAATATATTCTTATAGTTAACTTAAATATTGGTTCTTACATTAATACTGACGTAAACCACCACGTCTAACTGTTGGTTGCATCATTCTATTTGGTGGTGTTATTGATATATCCAGATAATCCCCTATAGTGAATCTATAATTGTATAAAACATAAAGGGGGTAATTATACATACATATTTTTAAAGAAACTTTTTTTTCCTATTACTTAAAATTTATGACTTACCTTGCTTGTGCAAGTGTTTTGTTATCATCTGCACCCTTCTGCCCAGAACACGTAACACCAATCTCACGCATGCGATAACCAGAATTACGTAATTCAGGAGTCACCAATGAAAAATCAAAGTACGTTCCCTTGCTACGAGCATCTGGATTCACTTCCTTAACTAAGCCTGTAATTTCTCGCAAGGTTGCATCCATCCTTTGTACATAGAAATAATTAATTCACTTTAGAAATAAGAGACAAATAATAAGAATTGATATCATATCACTATGACATTAATATGAATCGTGACAAGATTAAGTGATTTCTTTATGTTCAATTTACCATGTATATATCTGCAACTCGTTCGAAGGAACATTCCCTCTACTATATTCCATTATATTATGATGACGTCCAGTATTGCAGAATACTCGCAATAAAAGTGGACATGTCTGAAATACAAAATATACTTAATATGAAACTCCATATGAAATAACAATCGACATTTCTGGAGTACACTAAATCTGTGAAACAGTGATAAATATTTTTTGAAAAACATTTCTGCTGTCACGCTGTGTTTACCTTTTCTCTATCCACCGGCTTCTCGGGAAGTTGTTTTTCATCGACCACCATGGATTCCAAAGCGGATGCCATGTCTATTACTATATAATCAAAAATAAAGCCGCAGGTGTAGAAGTAGTCGCTCTCTGACGAGAAACGTTAAAATAGTTAAAATCGCGCAATTGTTCCTCACGCCTCACGCGGAAAAAATGGCGGAATCACACGATTCTAGAGGTTATGTCAAGAGCTGTTTCCATAACATTCCCGCGAGCACCGACTGCAGATACATAATACACCAGAATACGAGCGCTCTACAAAAAAGCATGTGGTCACGTGATTTTAATCGGCACTATGTCTTATTGGAAATCCAATGAAATTTAACGCAATAGGAACGTATTTATTATGAAAATTTATGTGAAAAATAAGTATATTATGCTTATGCTATGATGTTGAGAGCATTTCGTATTCTTTTTTATTCGTTCCTGAAATGTCAAATACAAAAATGACCATACAATCACGTGACTGGCATACAGAGATCAAAACTATACCGACATGTGCTCTTACTGCATTGTGTATTCGAAACGACCGATAGTGCAGTGGAGATTTTCCACAAAGGTCGAGGCGATCGCTCGACAGATATATATGCAAAGTAATGAGAGCAAAGTAATCACTCCGAGCAGATTTCAATAGAATCTCTGCGGAATAAAGCATGGTTGATTTGCTACTTCGAGAGATCAGACGAATCATCGATGCATATTTTTCTCGTTTCGCTCAATGTCGCCAATCCAATTATTTCACATAAAATGTAAACGAAAATATTGAATATACTTCCTATGTAAACTTTTGCTCGTACGAAAATACAAACATGTGATTTTATGTAAAACTCCGTTAGCTAAAATAAATTGAGGAATAGATCATCGCAAGCTTGTTTGATGCAAACTCGAATATTTCATATGGGAGGATGTGTGATTTTGGTTTTAATTTCACGAAAAGGATATTTCTGACATTTTCTAATACAAACGAATTATATTTGCTAGAAATTAAATAAATCTGCTTAGATTAATCGAACTTCGGTCGAAGTCGAAATTCGATATGTTTATTTCTACCAATGTAGATAAACTTTAATCTCGGATTAACTTAATTTTTAGTTTTCTTTAGTTCTAAAGAATTGGAAAAATATGAGGAAAAATATAAGTAAAACCAAGAGATTAAAATTAATCTAATTACAATATTAATCTATATATTGTGGTGGAGATGTATATGAGGGAGATTTCCCGAGTTTGCCGCGATCGCGGATTCGCGGATGCACATTTTGCATCTCACTCGCACACCGCGATTATTGTTTATCGGCCGATTCGATGAGAGGGGCTTTAATAGAGCGGGAAGATTAACGCGGCAGGTCAGTCCCTAAAAAACGCGAAGTCTCGTACATCGCCGCGCGCGAATTATCTGCGCAAACGGGGGAGTCTTGTTTAACGTTTTTCCCCGTTCTCTGGCTCGCGTATCCCCAATCGCGACTAGTGACGTCACACGTACGTTAACGGGGCAGTGCATCGTTCCACCGAGAAGAAGGTAGGTCCATCGGCACGTCCACTGGTGCTTAGCAATTCTTAATATCTTTAAATGAATATTTATATTAAGTAGTGACGATCGCGGCGAACCACAAAATCGGATAAGAATATTTCGGTCAATCGGACGATGAAGAGGGAGAGTGGATTGAGCGGATTGTGCGTTAATAAAGTTTCACCGCCGAGACGAGGAGCCGTGCGAGCAATCATCGAAAAGATAACGCGTATCGTAAGTCTTGAATTATATTACATACATTTACATACAACGTATGTGTTTACGTCTGTACATCTGTAAAACTCAATAAACGTCTAAACCATCTCATCGCATCGAAGTGCGAACAAAGGGCGAAAAAGCGAGTCCAAGGATGATCCATCAGTTTCTCTCTACATTGGAGTCATACGAGATGCTGATTTCCAGTCTGAGATTCAGTTTCTTCTTTTTCAAAGATCCCCTCAATCAGATTCAGAAGATATTTTCCCTGGAGAAAAGGAGAACTCCTCTTATATTCAAGGCTAAAGATCTAGCTAGCTTGACAGCTGACGGCAACACGTGGCTTTCCCCTTCCTCGCTAGAGATGAAAATCTCAATTTGATAAGGCTGCACTTCACTTAACGCGTTCACACGCTCACGATCATCGTCCGTTCTTGTTTAATATTTAGTAAACAACAAAGATGAAATGATTCTGAGAGCGTCGCGCGTCACATTAAGTGAAACGCAGCCTAAAGCTGATATTCATTTAGTCGATTCTTACTTTAAGTCTTAAGATGCTAATGCGGCTGTGTGATCTGTCGATAACATCTGCATACTGTCTTATCTAGCTTCTATTCGGTCATGTGTCGAAGGAGTTCTATTTTTGGATTACGTTCCAAGCTGTTTTTTCCGAATAAAATTTTCCTCGGGAGGAACTTTTTGGAACCTAACCTTAAAACGTGTCACATGCAAAAATCCCATGGTATACGTAACGTATTTGTATGCGATATGTTTCAAGAATATCCAGATACAGCGGATGGATGGATCACGCGCGCGCGCATGTGTGAATGAAGCTTAACGTGCATTTCAATCGCGCGTAGCTTCTCGCACTTTTTCATCAGCAAAAGCGCGCGCGAAAGCGCGGTACATCCCTTTACCCCTCGAATCCCAAACCACCGCGCTTCAGTCACTTGCTGGAGTCTGGTCCCGGCAGTCATGCGCCGGCATAATCCGTCTCGATACGCGATACGCAATTTCGCGTAAGCTATCGTTCGCGAATTACCCGTGCTGGATGACCTGGTGAACCTGGCAATCTTCTCCCTCGCGCTCATATGGCTGTGACCGCGAGAAATCCTACGCTGGTGAGCTGAATGCCGACCTCGATATCGCGCGAAAAAAAAAAAAAAAAGATGTCAATGCACGACGTCCCGACCACGATGACAGCTCGTCGAGAGAAATCCCCCTCGTCAAGTAAACCCCCCGACCTGCGGTTATGATTTTTTAGTTGATTTCCCTGTTGACAATCACACGCGAGCACTATTCTCGGACG
Source organism: Pogonomyrmex barbatus (assembly GCF_055798465.1). Classification (NCBI taxonomy): domain Eukaryota; kingdom Metazoa; phylum Arthropoda; class Insecta; order Hymenoptera; family Formicidae; genus Pogonomyrmex; species Pogonomyrmex barbatus. Next base: position 8,913,167 of record NW_028297160.1, read on the forward strand.
TGATTCACACTTAGCGAACATTGTTTACATCAGCTTTTCATAGCTCTATAGCTCTATAGATATATGTCCTGTTGCTGACAGTGAGTTTGAGAGATGATATAAATTTGCATTCGTCGCTATAACCTAATTTACGTCTCGAGAAATATCTAATTTACAGCATTTGGCATACTGTTGTAGTGTGTGTTTTCGAGTTTTGAATACTAAAGATGCTTTTTGTTATCTTATTAAAAGTGTAATAACATTGGTAGGGTATGACCATTTTGTGGAATGTATACATGACTAAAATAACGTGAGAAAAATGGTAAGCAATTTACCACAAGAATTCAGGAGATATCAGCGGAACAGGAATCAGTTACAGCATATACTTGAGGATACGCAGCGTACATTGGAAGTGATAAAACTTGAAAATTTCTTTCCTGGAGGTAATTATCCATGTTTGATTTTGTCTATTACATTATTAGTTGACCTTACTTATACAGATAAATATTTCTTTATAGAGAACATCATCGAGGAATTACTACCTCCATTAATCTTGGATAGAGTGACGCATATTCTTGATAATTCTCCTGCAATAGTCATTTTTGGGCAAGACAATAAAGCTAAAGCTTCATTGGTTAACAACTTGCTCTCTGCCGATATCTTGCCATTGTCCAATGATTTATGGAGATGGATCAAGATTACTTATGGTCATACCAATCATGTCAGTCTCACATTAGGTTTAGAATACGAAGTAGTCGAGACGTTACGTGCAAACGAAAAGTCATGGAGCACTCTTCCTCTCGAAGATCTGGAAAAATCAATAAACGAAGATATCAATTATCCAACAGTGCTGGAAGTGAAGTTAGAGCAAGCAATATTGAAAGAAGGTGTTCAAATATTCGTTGTTCCCAACAATGGTGTAGTGAAAATTCTCGCCAAGGGTTTATTGAAAATTTTACCCATATTCCTTTATGCTCTTGGAGAACAACCATTGACTGAGGAAAATTTGGAAGAATTGAGAGACTTAAAAGAGACTTATCCATATAATCCAATTTTATTCATCTCCTCATTAGCTAATGTTTCATTAGATGGCACAGATGCAGAATTGACTGAATCTGAGCAACACAGTCTGCAAAATCGAATAGAAATGCCAAGCGTGTCTAAGGAGTCGAAAAATGATGATAGTATTAATATTGACAAAATGAATTCACTTGGTTTAACATGGCTAGATCAGTTAAGCAGCTTAGGATTTCTAGGGATGGAAGAGTCTATGGAAGTTCATCAATTAATGTGGCTCGTCGGAGAGCAATACGTTAATAATTCGAGCGATCTAGTGGATTCATGCAAAAAAACAGATCGCATATTACATTTCACACGTGCCTGTTTACAAAGCTATCTGATTAATGCCAGCACTTATTTGAATGAAATACATACGACCAGTTTACGTAAGTTTATTTTAAGTGCATTTGACATGGCACGAAAAATACAGATTACTCCTAGAAGGATACAGTACGCTCAACAAAAGGAAAATGAACTTTATGCTAGTCTAATGAAGGTTGTTAACGAGCAGCAGATGGAATTGACTGAGTTAATACAGTGTATTATTCAGGAAATGAAAGACGATATATTAGGATCTACCGGTGATGTTTTTCAATATCAGACTGTCCCTTTCGATGATAATGAGCGAACAGAATGGACAGTTACTGTACGCGTCGCGACATCGGAAGTTCAACGATTCGTGCTTGGCCGTTTAGGTGAGAAAGTCGCAAAAGAACTCGTAAATTCGGTTAATTGTCTTCGAGAGACTTTTGTCGGAACTCTTCAACGTTGCCTAATAAGTCTCGAGAAAACTTACGAGCAAGATAGCGGTCTGCTAGCTAGTGATGCTTTAAAACAAATACTTTCTGCGGCATACAACGTAGAATTGCATAATTCATCACCGTCCTTGGTGCACTCGTTCCTGGAAAGATTGAGACAGCTTTTCAAGTCCTTACCGCTGCCATGGGCACCCACACCGACTTTGGACGCGGCTTGGAGAAGAAAGGTCACTATCGATATCTTAAATTCCTTGTCGGCAGCGAGATTGGCTAGAACAATTTCTATGCAGTTCAGAGACAAGTTGAAATCGTCGCACGATGCCTTCCAAACTGCCCTAAAATCTTTGGAAAATTATTATTCGGGAAAGTTAGAAAGAACAGAGGAACAGAGAATAGCCATACGAAAATATCACGCGCCCAAGTTAGCTAAACTCGCGTTGGAATCCACATCGATGATGGATGCTATTCGCTTTGGCATTCCTCATTACGGCAAGGAGATTGGCAGGGGACAGTACGGTGTGGTATTTGCTTGCGATGGTTGGGGAGGAGCACCAGGACCGTGCGCGGTAAAATCCGTTGTTCCACCGGACGAACGACATTGGAACGATCTCGCGATGGAGGTTTACTATACCAGATCGATACCAGATCACAAAAGGATAGTGAAGCTTCGCGGATCTGTCGTTGATCAGTCGTACGGCGGAGGATTTGGATTAGGCGCTGCAGTTCTTTTAATTACTGATCGATTAAGTCGCGATTTGTACTGCGGTATACACGCCGGTCTTTCATGGCTGGAACGTATACAAATAGCGATAGATGTGCTAGAGGGAATACGTTATCTTCACTCGCAAGGCTTGGTTCATCGTGATATTAAACTAAAGAATGTCTTACTTGATACGGAAAATAGAGCTAAGCTAACTGATCTCGGATTTTGTATTACTGAAGCTATGATGTCGGGTAGTATCGTAGGAACACCGATTCACATGGCACCAGAACTTCTGTCAGGACATTACGACAGCAGTGTCGATGTCTATGCTTTCGGCATCTTGTTTTGGTACATATGTGCTGGAAAGGTTCGATTACCCTATGCATTTGAGCAATTTCATAACAAGGAGCAATTGTGGACAAGTGTTCGAAAAGGTAATACTTTAACATAAAACAAATGAACGAATATTATAAAAATATTTGTATTATATTTCAAGAAAAAAAAATATTAAAATTTTTAACTTTTAAATTTAAGTAATGACAAAGAATGTTAATTCTAAATTACACACCATTACTAATATTTTTGTATAGTAATACTACATATTACTAATATTTTTGTTTTTAAATTATTGTTTTGTGTTTGTCTCAGTGCATTTTATTATATTAAGCATATGTATGATTTCATGTCTTAGGTCTTAGGCCCGAAAGATTGCCGCATTTTGATGAGGAATGCTGGACGTTAATGGAACAATGTTGGTCTGCAGAACCGTGCAAACGACCATTGCTCGGTGCAATTCAACCAGTGTTAGAATCTATCCAGCAAAGAGCAGAAAGGAGCAAATCCTTGCAAATCGACGCACTGAGGCTGCAAGAGAGTTCATCATCCGAACAAACAAATCCTGCGCTAGCATTAGCAGAGCCTAATAACCAAAGAGGTGCTGTATTCAGTCCGCTTCCTCCTAGACGCAAGGCTTTTAGAACTGTCAATCCTGTCGCACGACCTTTTCACAAGACCAAATTTTTTCAAACGGGTATTTACTCTAATATGTTCGTTCAAATACGAGAATTTTAAACACCAGAAGATCGAATATGTTGTACTATTATTCCGTCAAAGATAGTTTATTGATATATTTATTCCTTGGAATGCGTTTGATATACGGCTCATCATTCATTTTTCCGCTATCTTCTTAATAGTATTTTATAGCACCAGTATTAAAGTGACGAACTTTATATCCGAGTTCATTTTTTACAATATATAGCATATATTTCTTTTTTATCTTTTATTAAAATTTGATACATATAAGATACGTGTGTAGTAGAATTAATATAAAATAATTGGGCCAGAGTCATTCCAAATAGTATATCAACAATAAATATTCGACAAATTAAATTTCAAATATTTTATATAATCTCGTTATAAAAATTGTCGTAAATTTTATAGTAGATAATGTATATAAGCATTTGATAATATAAATATTTTTATTACTAGTTAACGAGATGTGTTAAATATTTTCTTTTATTTTTACATAAAAACTTATTTATTGCTGTAAAATATAGCATTGTTAAATTACTTCTAATATTCCTAATTGTGATGACTACATAATTTTGTTAAGCCGGGAAATATGGATGGTCAACCATGAATGTATTGTTGAAGAATAAATAAAGTTTTTCTTACTTTTGTATTTACTGTTGATACATACTCATTTTGTCTTTTATAAAACCTCTTGCACCTACATTTATACATATCCACAGACAACACGTACACTCATTCCACAAATAGAAACATTCGTATTTGATTATAAAAAATATATTTTATATTGCTTTCAGATTATACATTCTTCACAACCAAGCCTGCATGAAAATTTGGGTGGATATTGATAAAATATAATTGTTTCAAGGGAATATAAATTATTATATTACAATATGTACAATATGTATAATATGCACAGTTTAATCAAAGAGCGACGTAGATGTAAGAAGTCTGTATATATTTTTCTAAAGAAAAGGAAAGGAATAGCAATCTCTTAAGGTAGGAGTTATCTTATTAAGTTATCCGTTTTGATCAAATATTTATAATATATTTAATCATAATTGTTTATAGCGAACATTTTTGTCTTTCAGAAAGATATGTTTGTTGATAATTAGAAATTTTGCTGATAATTATTTATACACATATTAATATCTATAATGTGATCCATGACCGACCTTGTTCTACAACGTTTAAAAAAACACGTAAAATTCTATACCAAAACAATAATAAGATCTAATCGCAGCTAATAAAGCCTTCAATTTTTTTGTAAAAATTCTTAAACTTCTTTCACTTATTTGATTATTTATTGTTCTTATTTAATTGTTGAAAATGTATAATCTTAAAATATATACTTAATTTTCCATTAGCTCAAACTATGACTTTGAGATGGATAGAAAGAAAATATTAAAGAACAAAATTTGAATTATAACTATATTATGCATATAATTATGATATTAAAAGTAAAAAAATTAAAGTCATGTTTTGTCCTATAACATTGCTTTCTATTTTTTTGTTTCAAAGCTGTAGTTTGATCTATTAAGTATAGAACATCTTATACATGATTAAAATTAACAAAATCTATCAGTATACTTTTTAAATATATTACGCAATTTTATCGCAGTTTTATATATTGAATCTAATGATATTATGCTCTGTTTTCAAGTGACGTAAATAAAAATTAAATTGACAATATTTAAAAATAAGTCGAAATAAGAAATAGAATGAGAATAGAATTATGTTATTAACAAAAAAATTAATAAGTGTTCTGATAGAAATGAAAAATCTGAAAAATATATGTAGTTTTTTACATACTTAATATTATAATTTTCAGTTAGACCGAGCCATATGTTATAAATTTTGAATTAATGTTAAGATTATTAAGTTTGCGAAAATGTTATTTAAAGAATGTTACTAAAGTATTATTATCTTATTAGAGATAAGCGAAGTTTTTACTCTTAAGATAGTAAATATTTTTAAATAATGTAGAGAAAAAGATTACAAAGAAATATAAAAAAGATTTTTTTTTAAATAGTTGCTTGAATTGTAAATATAATACATCTTATATGGACAATATATACATATATATGAAATTCTTTTAATATGTGTATTTGCTTACAGTAACAAATCGAGATTACATTTTGCTTTTTCCAAATCGTGTAGAAATTTGTAAAACTGTGCTATTGTCATCTCAGTAAACACATTCCTGATTTTACCATCATCATCAAGACATAACTTAAGTTGTAGAAATGACTTTGCAACATTGTCAGAATCGTTACTTGCTACAGTCACTAAAAGCAGTAAAAAATAACATGGTTATTTATTGATGATTGATATCATTACGAGAATACATTACATAAATAAGAATATAATTTCGAAAAGAAACATAATTTATATAAAATTATTTAAGTTTATTATTAGTCACTATTAAAGATAATTTAATACAAAATTTAAAATGATAATATGTTAATAACTATATATGATTCTTACATTAACAGTAACTGAAAAGTAAAGTCTTTGCTTTTGCTTTAATACATCTAATAAAATCTATCTAATAAAAATCTAATAAAAATCAATATTTGTACTCTACAGAATTTAATATGAAATATGAGATGTTCTTCAGCAAGGACTACACTGTTGTACTAATTGTGTATTTGTTTTAACAAGAAAAGAAATTTCAAATTGATTAAAAGTTTTCATTGAGAACTTTTTTATTCATATTATAACGTTACTGTAAACATTGTAATTGATTATTTTTATATTTTTATAAAAATCTACATTAAAATCTAACTTCTAAAAAACAATATTTTCATTAATTTCATTTTATTTATATGTAAATAAGTGGATAATCAAATGAGAAATTATATTTCAAACGAGCATAGTTATTATATATTAAATATAAAATTTTTTGTGTGTACATTGAGTCTAATAATTGTATGTGCAAAATAATGATTATATTTGTTATTACCAGACAAGTGCAACTGCATCATTAAAAAAAAAAAAAGTATAATCGTTATCAGTTCGTTATCGAAAAAAAAATAACTGTAACGATTTCTAACTAACGCGTTGCATCCCAATTCTGGTCATTTGTGTCACTTGCTGAAAAACATCCATGAATAACCTAAAAGTATAAACATGACGACAAACGTCTAGATTCAGTTTATAACGTTTAGTTTATCTCACCTCCGAATCTCCACGATACATCGAGTATCTTGCTGACACCTCTTTCCATCTTTAGAATTTACGTTTTGCATACGTATTCACTCCTGTCTTACTCCTCTCAAAGCATGCAAATCCGAAGTCGAGGGAGTCGAAGTGGAGATCGAGAGAGATGCAAGTAATTAGCTATCAACTGCGCATGAAGAAATTTCGTTTCATGCTGCTTCACAGATGGCGGTGGGGATCAGAGGGCTGTCTCTGCCGGTACATAGAAATAGACGATTCTCAAAATAGCACATCGAGGCTAATATTTCAACCGAGGTCCATAAGACTCGGCGTTAAAGGCATGCTTGAACGATAAATCATTTTGATATGCGTGTCGGGAGAGAAATACACACAACGCAGATGCATAGCTTCACCTTGGCAAGAATATTGATGTGAATGTTATGTTTATACACGCCGGCTTGTGAATATTTTAATTGTAAAGGCTCTCGAGGATCTCAAGGCCAAATTAGAATCGATAACTCATCTAGCTCCGTCAATTTAGTTTCATTTGAATGCGGTGCTTAAAAATGTGAAAAGGAAAAAAAGAAAGAGATAATTGTTTATTGTTATAATTTTAAAAATTGTGTATGTAGAAAACATTTTATTTTTTATTTTAAAAAATTCGAAAAGACCTAATTCAAACATGTACATATTATACAAGAGAACATTCTATAGTTGAATTTTTTAGAAAAAAATTTTTATAAAAAATGGGCTTGGAAATTAAAAAAAATAATTAATGTGTTCATTATATCGCATTGGTTGTATGTATAACATAGTTCATAGTTTTTATAGTTTAATATATATATATATATATAAACACATACTTATACATATAATTTGTTATATATTATTTAGATGATTTACACAAACAAGATTCTACTCTCGCATTTGTTACAAAATGAATAAACTTATTGCGAAATATAAATAGTTTTAATAAACGAAGTACAGACTATTGCAAAATTATCATATTAACTGGTGACTCAAATGATTCTTCTATCTTTTTATTTTATACATCAATCATCACTTATTTTTAGAAAGTAATCTTCTGCCGCAGAATTATCGATTTCCTCAAGTAATTATTTGAGGGTATCGATTTTTCTGAACAGCTGTTCCAATACGTAGTCGACCTTTTAAATGACAGATCTTTGCATTTAATGAATACTAAAGCTGCATACATATGTCCTTTTAACATATAATTTAATATGTTGCATACAAACTCATGATTTAATTATATGAAGCTGTGTAATCTTTCGAAGAAAAAAAAATACTTCATTTCGGAAGTAAATACTTCATGCATCATTTCTTATTGTTGCCAGGTAAGGAAAAAAAATCAAAAGAAACCAATGGCTCTTCAGAGAAGATTATAAAAACCGCGGTGACAATTTGCAAGTAACGTCGCAATTAACGGCTTATATGTATATCGCATGGCGATAGAAACATCGCGACTTTAAGGCCACGCGATCAATCGAGCAGATAGTTCCCGACTGACTAATTCCGTCTGGAGAGCTAGTGAGTTTATATACCTGACGACGACGAGTGACGTGCGACAAAAGTTTTCGGCGACTGTCTACCGGGGAATCATGAACGCCAAGGTAGTCGGCGTGGCTCTGGGGAAAGGAGGATAACGCACATGAGAGTTTGTGGGTCATTCGCATTCGAGTCGGGTGCTACAGCACGGAGCACCGTGGAAACGTACCAATGAACTCCACGCGAATAGGTTGTCAGGAACATGAAAGAGTCGCGTGTCTCTCGAATGCGCGTAAGCCATTCGGACTGTTCCCCCGCACATGTGCGATTTGAATGAGATGTGTGTGTGTGTGTGTGTGTGTGTGTGGTGTGTGTGTGTGTGTGTTAAATAGCATCTATATAAAATAGATGAGACTCTCTTATTTGAGATATTTCTACCACTCGCTCGACGGAGCGAGGGTTGTCCTTCAGCGTCGGCGGTCACAAGAGCGGTGCTCGAGAAGAGAGAGAAATGCGAAGAAACAACGGATCGTCTCGGAATTCGTGCCAAGGGTACTAAGGGATTTCTTTTCTATTTCAGATTCATTAAATAATTCTCGGCTCAATCGCCAACCGCGTGAAGAAGTCTTCCTTGGAATTTCCCGATCTAGCTATCGTCTTCTCGCTTTTTTTCCGCGATAACGAAACATCGATAACGAATCGCGGTTCCGAGGGTCTCGTCGCAGGGCCCGTCGCGCGCGACGGGGAAAGAGAAAAAGAGCGGGTTGACCGCGGCGATCCGCGGTCGAGAGATCCACGGCCCGCGGCGCGTTCGTACGCGCGCGGCTTGCGAGTGCGAGTGCGTGGAAGAATAGTGGGGCGCAGTGATGCGCGGAGCGGCCACTCCGCAGCGCTCCCCTTTCAAGAGGAACGCATAAGACGGTGGGAGGCAGGTTGAGACCGCGGATCCGAGCCGCGATCGTGACGCGGAATCGGCTCCTCGGTGTGATGTGATCCTGTGCCTGGGGGTCCCCGAGAACTGGCCTGCTCCACGATCGACCACGGTTTCCAGACCACGTCATTGCACGCGTGGAGGAGCGCCGAGTGGACGCACGACGAGATGTCGATTGCGAGGAAAAAGGAGACTCGATATCGTATAAAAATTCGACTCGAAATTCGAAAAAGTGAAAAAAAATGATCGTCTTGTAATTTTTAAGTATAGTTGGATTTTTCTTCTCTCTTTTTAAAAGAGAGGAGGAAAATCCATTCTTCTTTCATTCTCTCTCTTTTTAAAAGGATCGCCTTTCTGGTTTGTGTTCCTGAGAATCATAGTGCATACTTCTCCACTTGTGTATGCGTTTTTGTTTGTTCGATGTAATAAATTTCCTAAGTTTGATCAATATTGCTAAGCCCAGCCAGTATGATAGTTTTATGATAGTTTTATGATAGCTTATATTTTATTTACATTTATGAATAAATGTGTTTCTGAAATTTGTTGCATGTTCTGTGGCTTATTTATTTCAATTTATTTTAGCACATAATCATCGATATTGTAAAGTCACTTAATCCGATTCTGATACAATTCTGGTTACATTGGTTACATCGTTATTTCGAATAATTCAAAGGTTAGAATTTAGCATAAATATTGCACATTGGAAAGCTTAGCAGAAATCAATAATTTCAATTAACTTTATTTATCATCAATTAAATGTAATACCAATTATCTGTTAGTAATCCGCTTAAAACACATTTTATCTTTTAAATTTGAAATATTTTCTATCTTAATTAACGTAATTTTATTCCTCCTGGCTCTCCGATATCGAGCATTGTCTTCGGCATTGACGTGTGTCGTTCACGTGTGTGGTAGAAGAAGCGACAGAGGAGAGCGTCGAGCAACGGCGTACGTGCAACGGCGGCGCGGAGCGCGCGGAGAGGGGAAAAAAACGGAGCGGCATGATTTCGGATCAGCGGGAACACCGGCGTGTTCCGTCTTAGGATGCTCGCCTGATCCTCGAGGAGCCTCGCAGTGTAGAAACCGGTCAAGGAATGCGTGTAACGCGTGTACGTACACGTCACGCCCACTCGTCGTCCACACGTCACGTACGAGACCCGACGACGTTCGCATACGCGCCTCCGCCCGCGACCTGCATGCGTGTTGCGTCGTGCCGCTCGTATACACGCCGACACGCCGACATGCCGACACGCCGACACGCCGACACGCCGACACGCCGACACGCCGACACGCCGACACGCCGACACGCCGACACGCCGGCGCCGCGCCGCGCACGTATACACGCGGCACAATGAGCGATCTCGAGAGCGTCTGCGGGAAAGTCGACGCGAACGTGACACGCGTGCGGCCCGGAGACGTGTGCGCGCACGGACACAGAACACGCGGTAGAAGACGATTGTCGGAAGCCGAGCGGGCTGCCAGGAAACTAGCAAGAGCGACAAGATTCGCTCTAGGAATTTCGCCGCGAATATAGAAAAGATATAGATTGTATCCGGCTTGGAATCCACTTGGAGCGGGAATGAAGAGTTTAGTCGTCTCGATGCACTGTTCTCGTGTATTGCTTACTTCATGAAATACATTTTGTCATAAATAAATATTCATATTATAAGACATGAAATAATTAACACGCCTGATACATTTGTACGTTGACATTCATTGGCGTTCAATTTTCTTTAATGTCTGTAAAGATATTCACGTTCTCTCTAATTGTAGAAGAATTATAAATATATAATTGTAAAGAATTATAAATTATTAGTTCGCTCGTTTAAGCACTGAACACTGTAAACACTTCATTTTCCTAATTTTAAGTTATGATGACATTCAAAAAAATACATTTTGCAAACAGAATATTTTCTAACGGCAATAAAAAAAATGTAAATTCTATAAATTATTTTCCAAGAAGTATCTTTCGCGTAGCCCCGAAGTTTTGCCCGGCTTGTGTAGCTCCCTTGTTGGTACCAGCTTGAAGACCGATGAGTCCTTCGCCAGCCCTTAGCTGTTCCTCTGTAAAAGCTCTTTTATTCTCCTCCGCTGGTCTCGGGCCGAGCCAAGGACCGCGCCATTCGGGATGCTTATACGTCTGTAAATCACAAACAATGTATTTTCATTTTTACCTAATACACTTAAGAAAATAATATAATCATTATAAAGTGCATGCTGAATTCATAAACGTTACTTGTTCTTTCAGATTCGCAAAAACGAAAATTTATTACATAGTATTTGTCAAAAAAATCCTTTTTAAACAAATCTGCTTTTACTTTACTAAAATATTAATAATCTAAAAATAATGAAATGACAAAGTGCTATTAATTAATTACCGTTCGTCCGATGGCAAAGATGGTGTTTGTCACTTGAGCGATATTTTTACGTTCGATCAGATCAACAGCTTGAAAGAGATCAACGTCAGGTACGCCATATTTCACACAGGCTTTCTGGAATCTGGAAAAAGGTACGAAATACATATATTTATCAATACGATCTTTCAATGGCTTCAATAAATTCCATAAAAAAATGAAGTATAATGCTTTTAATAAATTCAATAAAAAAATTCATATAATTTTTCATGATCATTTGTGAAATATTTTGAAAAATAAAGAAAGAAAGAGACAGAAAAATGTCTACATTGAGGAGCCGTGGGACGCACCGTGTCAGAAATGGCAACAAGTCAAAGGAAGGAAAACAAAGGCGAGGGAGAAACAAAAGAGAAGCACGCTACGTTCGACTCCTTTATACGGCTGCTCGCCGGAGCTTCGCCTTGAGTTAGCGACGCGCTTCTATTGTTCGGCTGCAATTATCGCGGCGTAATTAACGGATTGTGCGGCAACCAGACGAGAATACGACAACGCAGTGGGCTTTTGTTCTTCACGTCGCAGAAATGACGGGTCGCGTGTGTCCGTTTAACAGGATAACAGAATCGTCCTTCGTTTTCACTTCGAAGACGACGTCACCCTCTCAACCATGTCTACCACAATGGAAATTGCCGATCTCGCGCTTCTTTGAGAAAGAATTTGTGCATACAAATGAGGATTCGTGCAATTTTATATATTTGCACATCTGTCATTGGAAAAATTCTTATATTTTAAATATAATTCTTTTATTTAATCTTTATATGTATAAATCATGTATAGTTATTATTGATATTTAATTTTAATATTTTTTTATTGAAAATAATGACGATATTTCAATTTAATATATCAATAATAAAAAGTAGGAAAAATTAAGGAAATGATTTCTTTTAAATGTGTAAAATGGTAATATTCTGAGCTTTCCAATGGCTGATAAATATAAAATGTAAATGTAAAATGTGAAATGCGTTTAGGAATACAATGTCGCAAAATTTATATAATATTATTATATTAATATTATATCAATATTAATCTAATTATATATAATATTAATTATATTTATTGATTTAAAATACGTACATGTTACATTACTTTAATATTCTTTTTTTTAATGCTTTAATAATTTTACATTTTAAATTAATTTCATTTTTGTTAAGTGTTCCAGTTAACGGACTTGTCTTAAATAGAAAATAGAAATGTGTTGAATATTTAACACAAAGCTCTTAATTATAACAGATTTTTAAAAATAAAACTATCTAAATTTCTCCGTAACTGTATAGGAATATTAAAAATAAAAATTGTTGTTCCCAGAAGGTAGAAAACCTCATCAGAATCCATAACCACAGCGTATATCGATCAAGCATGATCGATCTGTTGCACTCGGGCGGAGAACGTGAGGCAGGTCAGTGCTCACGAGCGGTCCGACTATCAGAGCCGCATGAGGGGACACCGGGTTGGCGTGCGACACACGAGATCCCTCCACGTTGTGCAGTGTACGCGTGATCTTACGCTTGGCTCCGCCAAGACACAATGTGCAGCGAGCACCGGCGCGTGAGGCGGCAACGACGGCGGCGGCGGTGTGGCCGCGGCGGCGGCGGTGGCGGTGGCGGTGGCGGTGGCGGTGGCGGTACACCGCCGGCGACGGGGACGAGGCTGCCCCGCGTATTCACCTTCGCCGGGATCATGCTGCTCGCGTAGAAAGGGAGTAACGCGGAGTGGCCGCGCTGCGCATCGTTCGCCCCACTACTTCGCGGGGACGCGCTCTTAAACATTCAAAACGCGCCAAACGCCGAAGAAGCGCGACATGCGCACCGCAATGCACGACGGCGACGGCGACGAGCGCGAGACGCGCGAACGCGAGAAACGTGGAGGCGCGCGTCCCGTTCCCTCCCGGGGAAGAAGATTGCCGAGGCGGCCGCGAGATCGTCGGAAGAGAAAAGAGGATCGTGGGGAATGTACGTATCCGACGCATTTGTCCGGCAGCCGAATAGGATATAATCTCGTTTATCCCGCTTAGCGAGAAAAGGGAAAGTTAGTTTTATAGACCATTCGAGGGTGCGCTTCTTTTTGCACTGTCCTAAAATCACCTCCTCGCAGGCAAATACTTCATCAGGATTGTAGCAGTGTGCTACAGGCGTTCGACTCGGATATATCCTATTTTCGGATTGCAACTACGTCATACATATATATCGCCGGCCGATTATTTATGTGTATTGTCAAAAACGTACAACATGTGAGGCACTTAAAGGTAAAAGGACACTTCAAATTTGGAAAGAAAAAAATATTACACTTGGAATCTTGTGGTATGGCAAATTGCCGACTGGTGACTGACAAAAGTTTGATAAACTTTGAAAATTTGATTTTCAATTGATTCAATAAACTGATTAATTCGCAATGCATTGCGCTAATTTTTTATGCATATGCATATATAATTTGGAGGAGCTTGATATATCGAAGAAAAAGCATAAAGAGCGCGTGTGATGTAACGCATGAAGGTTCGCGGCTTCCTGTTTTCCGCGCGTTTGTGGAAGCGGCCACGCTACGTGTCTGCCGCATATATCTATCGGCGCTTTCACTTTCATCGCGCTCCAATGTATAGTCGATGGTCCCGACCTCAGACTTTGTCGGTTCTCGGCTGCCAGGCAAGCAGAAACGAGTTAGGAGCCGGTGATACGCCTCGCGGAGAGTTTCGCGCCCAATCGCTCGGTCCGGCGATATCGCGCGACTCTCGAAACTCGGCCGAGTCTCGCGAGGGTCAACAATCTCTCGACTCGCAACGACGGTCGTTGATCGGTGTTGTCGATACTCCGCAGTCGAGGAATTGACGCAAAACACTGTCGATTGCGTAAAGTCGACGGCAGATTAGGAGATCATGAAGATGCAGGAGGCGCGACGCCAACAGAAGGCGGGATATCTCACCGCGCGAGGAAATTATCTGACTCGCTTTTTGTCGACGCGGAATATTTTTACATTACAGGAATATTGGAAACGTTAAATATACGTTAGAGAAATAACGATCGACAACTGAGTATCAATAAGTAAATTAATAATTAAAAATATTAATAATCATTAGCTAAAAATCCTTCATTATTGATGAGAAATTTATAGCGAAAAATATCATCTCAAGCAGAATCTTAAACTTAAATATTAATTATTTAATGAATAATTTCATAATAATTACATATCATATTATTATATTTTGCAAGATTTACTTAATATTTAAATAATTTTCCATATTTTCTTGAGTGTATTTATTGTCTTAAATTCAATGTAATATATACTTACTGATTAAGATTGTCCATCATTTTATAATCTCCACCAGATGTATTGATCTTGGAAATCAAACCAGGTTGCAATTTGTTCATGAGCCTGCAGAGCAGAACGCCGTCTCTCAAAGCGTCTTCATAACTCAAATCTATAAAACATGTAAACATATACAATTACATTTCATTATATAAAACATTGCAGTTAAAACAAAGTATGAATGATAAACAACAATAAGATTTACAATTTAGAGATAATAAAAATTATTAATTATCATTTCGAATTATTATTTCTTTAGATGTATAAAAGATAAGCAATGATTAATATGGCGCGTAATATGTAATCAAAAATTTAATCACAAAACGATTTAATAGATAATAAACATTGTCGTTTAATCTTGCTGATTAATTGCAATTAGATATATGTGCACAATTTTTTTGGGGATCTTGAGGAAGATGTCTAGCTGTCAAGAAAAGAAATTTTGAAATCTTAATTTTATTTGTATTTTGCTTTTTAAAGAGTTCGTGCGTTTATCAATCGCATTTGCATGGAGAAAGCCTCGAGAGAAAAGGAGAGCGTTTTCGCCCGATGGCGAAAAGAATGTTGATGACCACGGCGGCACCAGGATCGCAGAAACGACATCCTTCCTTGCCACGTCCATCGCCGAAAACCGCGCTCGATTCCGGGGGCGGGGAACCAGAGGCTTGCGCGATAGAGTTGAAGCGGCGAGCTTTGACTTTCGCGCGGAACGGCGGAATATCCAGCGGCGATTTATCAATGCCAAACCTGCCACGTGCTTTCCCTGCCATCGGCCATTTTTTCGCGCGATATACCGCGCGCTGAATGGGTACTCACCTCCCCTCCCATTACCCGCCATCCCCCCTCATCGCGCTCCGCCCAGTCGGGTGGATTGGACGGATATACCGCGAAATAATAACCGCGAACGACCGGGCCGAGTGTGCAACCAGCGCTCGCTCATGGCGCCCCATTATGCCAAGAGGCGAGCCAAGGGGGCATGGCATTTTTTGTCATGTCAAACGAAGAATCAGGAAAGGCCGATTGCGTCTTGTGGGAGCGCGCACTTTTTGCTCCCATTGATCTGCGTGCGCGACGCCGCCGTTCGCCGCCGCCGCCGTTGGCGTCTTCCCCGTCGGTGGTAGGCGAGTTCCGGCCGACTCGAGCGTCTCGACGCGACACAATGCGCGGCCCGTCGCCATTCGAAAGACACGACGCGTCTCGGGCTCCTAGGGGCGCAGCCCGCCGCAAGAGCTGTGCGTATCGCGTCGGGCTGTCATTGCGTTTTTTTGTCGCTGCCTCCCTCTCCCCCCTCCCATCTCCCGCTTTCGCCCCCTCTGCCACCTCACGTCACGATACAACCGGTGTATCGATGTATCCAATCTATCGGCGCGCGACGCTGCCGCCGCCGCCGCCGTTACCGCCGCCTCCGCCGCTATCACCGCCATTGCCGCGGCAAATTGTATCGACGCGCGGCATCCCGAAGCGCAACAGTTGGCATAATTCCTCCTCTCTCTCATCCGCGGAATTTTTTCGATATCACCAAAAGAACAAACTGACACTAATTCCCTCAATGTCTTTCCTCACTTTTGTTCGTCTTATAAACTTAGCAAAAGCCATACACACGAATACGGAATCGTTATCTTGCTAGGTTGGAATATATTATAGAAATACGTATGTCGTACTCGCAATGATTTAGATAGAACACTGTAGTAAAGCTTTATGATTACAGTTCATAAATTCTCCTTTTTTCAATTTGCTTATAATTAAAGATTTTATTTATTTGGGAATAAAATGTTGGAAACAGATTAGAAATAATAATACAAAGATTGGAATAAAAATTCTATTAATGTATACAAGACTGCAAATAATAAAACAATTATATACAGTGCATAACCTGCCTTTAATCTTTACGATGTGTTAGACTGTCGCTGTATATAAATTTACGCGAGAATATCTTACATTATTTTTTCATGATATTAATATATTTTTTATATATTATAATTTTAAATTTAATGTTCACATTCATTTTAAATTTAGTATTTATCATATCATATTTGAAATAAAGTAACTCTTAAACACTCTTGTAGAAATAGAATACCTTTTTTATGTCTAATCTGTTAGAAAAATATGTTGCATATAAAATGAGAAATAAATTTTAATAATCCGAACCTGTTTACATTGAAATCCACGATAAGGGAACAAAAAATTTTGCAAAAACCGCATATTTTATAAAAAAACATCAAGAAAAAAAGAAGAACAACTATGTCTCCTCAACAATATATGATAAATGAAACGCTATTTCAATATGTGATAAAAGTTTCTTATTAATTAAAAGATTTAGAGGATTTTCGGGCGGGAAGACACGTGCTAACTGTCTAAAAGACTACTAGCCTGATCCTGCAAGGACGACGCGTCACGTGGTTTTGAGTTGGTGGGGATCGCGCTAAACGCCTACCCCGAAATCTGCTCGCCTAGTACGCGGCTGGTCGTATGCTTGAATTCTCGATTGACGAGCCATCGACAGGCGATTGGTTCTGGACGGTCCGTCGCAATCCTGATCAGATCTAATTACCATAATACTAAACGACAATCACATTAATTGTTGAATTTCGATACGATATAATTTCAACTACGAACTTTCCAAAGATACATGAGTCATTTCTTTCAGAAATATCCTTTATAATCACCTCATTAATTAAAAATCGCTTTTTCTGGACAGTTGAGAGAGTGAGAGAGAGAGAGAGAGAGAGAGAGAGAGAGAGAGAGAGAGAGAGAGAGAGAGAGAGAGAGAGAGGGAGGGATGGAGGGAGAGAGGGAAAGAGAGAATTGATCGGAGAGGAGAACGAGACCTGTTGCTTATTTTGTGTAGCGCGGATGGTTCGGTTGGTATCAGGGACGTATTACGCGTTTCCGTCATGTTCGCATTTCCGCTTCCCCCGAACCTCTCTTTCGCGTTTCTTGCGTTCTTCAGGAACCCTATCCTTGGGGACATCCTTTAACTCTCTCGTGCATATGAAGTGAATATTAATATCCGAATAATGAGATGATAATTCGATGCAATATATAAGAAAAATTTGCAAAATTTTATTAGTTGAATAGAGCACATACAATTTTCTTCAAGACATTTTTCTTCAAGAATTTAAGCGCGTTGTCCCGAGAAATTATACAAATTAAATTTTACCACTTATACAAAATTTTATTATTATGATGAGACGTAATGCTTTATTTTTTATAAATGTTAATATTAATAGCAAGAGTTTTAGAAATAGATTAAAAAATTAAATTAAGTTGTACATCTTATCTAAAAATAAGTGTTTTCAAATAACGATTAATTCCCTTATTACTTTAAAAGCATTTCGTTTATCGAAAAAAAATATCATTTTTGTTTCTTATCTTCTTTTATATGCGGATAAGTATATTTTTCAGAAATATATCTTCAAGAAATTCCGAAATTCTGATTCATCAAATTCCAAACGAACGAGCAAAGAAACGATGGACACGGTGTGAAGTGTTTCAATAGCGTAAAAGCACAGGCGATATATTGTTTTTATCCCTCCATAGGTGGGGCGATTTCGCGCTGTATAACGCCACCGCTTTTCCACGATATCCAGGCAGCATCCGGTTGGCGTCTCCTCTTCGACAAACAAATGCGCGGTGGTACGCGCGGGCCAGCTGTCCCGGGAATAAACAAGCGTGACATGCTGATAGGTTCCTGGTAGTGTCGAAACGCGGTGAGATGTCGTAAACCCGAGAAGATGACAGAAAATCAATAGCGGGACGCCTTCGCAGCCCCGTCGTCGCGGCATCGATACTGTCTTCGCCCGTTTTTTCTTCCCGCACGTCTGCGGATGGTCCGCGCGTGATGCTGGCCTGATCGTTTTCAGACGCCGTGCGTCTTCCTTCCGTCTTCGGGAAAAAATCCCGGAACGCAACAATATGTATCGGCGGATCGGGACTATTCCCGCGGGTGATACTATCCTGCTACGTTGACACGTCACGGTCGTCATGTTGGAAGGATTTGACGTGAAATCGATGGCACACCTCCGGTGCATCCCGTTGACGTCGGCAATTGTTGCGATTCGATATTTTTTAACGTTGTCGATGATAAGTTGTGGATGGAAAGGCAAAATCCAGGATGCAGACACCGAGGAAGATCTTACGTTAGGGAGGGTCGTCAAATTGCGGATATGCTAATGAGCAGCCGTCGGTGTTTACAAACGTCAGGTATGTTACACAGTGTACACATGACTTTCGACGATGTCGATGATGACGATGATATCGTCAACATTATCGTATGGTCATTGAAAACTCGTCGTATACGCTTTAATCAGCGTGACAATTATTTTAATTACTATTCCGACTTTTATTATGCTTCATTGCCCTTGATAAGACAGAAAAGATTAATGCTTTCGAGATTTTAGCTTAATTTCTATCGTATAAATATATAAAAAAAATGTGCTCTTTCAAATCTGCTGTGGTGAGCTTAAATTGTACTTTGCAATGTACCTTGTATCCTTAGCGTTTACATCGCTGATAAATTTGGTACTTTATTCTAGACAGAAGAAACCCATTGGAGAGAAAAAGACACGATGAACGCGCTTGCGTCACCATCGTATCGATTAAATGTCAGACTCATGTCATAAAGACGTCACAGGCACGGTTTTCACCAGGACAACATCCTGCGCTTGAATTTACGACCACCAACGTGGCAACAGGTCTCGCGGGAACTTAACGTCGTTGTACGCAGAATCCGAAATTCCCGCCGCTTTCTCCTCTGCCTTTTAACACTAATAAATCCAAGAAGCAAGTATTTATGGTCATAAGATAATATTCATTCATCATCTGGTTTCGTATTTCGATTTGATTTAACGCATGAAACAAGATTCACAATTGGAAGATAAAACATATGTTAACGATTTCCAGAACATTTTCTAATGGCAATTAAAGAAATTAATAAATTCATAAGTTAAATTAAAAAGACTATATATAATTAAATATATAAATGAGATTTTTAAAAAATATAAGTAGTATCTATATATATAAATATATAAATGCTATCTTAAATAAAATAGAAAAATAATAAATATAATAGACACGAAACCATCTCATTTTTAAGATCAGAGGTATTTTCGAAATAAGTTACGAAGTAAAAGAAAATAAACGAATAAAGATCTTTAAATTCGGCTATTATAAACGCTTTTATAGATATTCTTCTGCTATTAACATTTAACCACATTATGCATTATGTCGATACGAAAGAAGTCACGCAGGTGATGGTAATGCACATCATGGTCATAACACATTCACCCCCCGGAACACGTGTGCGCTTGCTCGCCAATCTATAACTCGCGGCGAACCACCTGTTGATCGCACGACGCTCGTAAATCTAGCTCGAGGCTGTAATCCTGGTAGGCTCGTCTCGGAATGACGTCATTGACGATCTTTTGACGGACAACTGACACTCGCGGCCCATCCTCGAGTGATCGGCTGCCTCCCGTCGCCCATTGCCCGACAATTTCTTTCTGTATCGAAGAAATTCTCCTTACGCCTCTTGGCCTCTCACCGAGGATCCTCGCGACGCGCGCGAGAGGAGCTTACCAGGGTCCTCCGCGCGGAATGGAACAATGTATCCATCCCCATAAATTTATCTACTGCTCGTCGTTGCTCCCCTAGTAGACACGAGCTTTCGTGACGTCACGCCGTGTCATATGACGAGAACGTCGACAGTACTCGATGATGCTCGATGATCGCGTTCGACCTCGGACGTGAAGACATCCGAGACCGATACGAGTGAGGGAGGGAGGGGCGTGAGGCAGGGAGGGAAATGAGGCTGTAGGACCGTAATTTAGCGAATCGACCCGTCGGCGACGGGTGTTGGCGGGACACCCTATAAATCCCTCAAACGTCTGCTGATGCCCTGGTGCACTCGAACGACTTACGCCACCGTGACGGACGGATGACTGACGTTTCTTCTGTTTCGGAAGCGTCGCGCGTATTAGCGTGATGCTAAGCAACGTCCACATCAATGTAAATCGCTCTGAGATTATCCCGAACAAAGAGGACACTACTACATTGGAGATCCGCGCAAGAACGAGTTATCCTAGCGAATAACAATCCTGAACAAATCGAATTTAAATGGCACTCTGCCATCCAGTTACGTATATAACTCGATTGTGCATAATCAATAGATTGCATTATCCGATATGTGCAATCACAGAAACACTATAATGATATTTCCTCAATACAAAGGGTGAATCGCGATATCCAAATTATGATCGTTTGGATGGATAAAAATTTGAAAATAAAATTCGTGGAGAAGAGGAAATTATTTATCGAAGTTATCGTATATCATGGATCGCTTCGAAATAATTATAAACGCGGAGTAATTATATATAATAATTGTCAAAGAATGAGGAAGTCAACGTGGCAGAGGTCAAGAGGTGACACATAAACTAGCAGTGGGAGATACGACTATCCAGAGTGCCATATGCGGTCCTGGTACGCCAGCGTCCCTACGACGTAACATGATGTACAGATGACGGTAAATCAATACACATCGTTGATTACTTCTATTACCTCTATTACCTCTAATGTTTGGAAGAAGTAACGCCAGCCACGAGAAAAATTAGAGTGTTTATTGATAATGACATCGAAATCGGGGCGACCGAAATACGTGTTCGTAAAACCATATTCATTGTATATGCGGTAAATAAATATCATGAAATATTTGATACCACTGATAATTAAAATTAACACGAGTATGCAATAAATATAAAAATATGAACACTTCTATAGTTACTTATGATAATTTCTCTGATTAATATTATAAATTTCTGGTTTCACGACATTTGATAATTAGTTTAATTTTTAATTTAGGTTTCTTCTCGTCGCGTAAAAAATTTTATCTATAAAATATATTCGAAGTGACAGACTTACTTTAGCATCTAAGATTACTAGAGATTCGGTTTGATAAAAATAAAAATAAAAATACAACGTATATAATTGCTCAATAAATGTGTGAGGTACATCTCGTTGAATTAGCTCTCGAATATAACTCGATTCTCCCTTTACGTTACGTGATTATTGATATTCAAGACGAATATCCTTCGCGACAAAGTCATTAATATGATATTTCGCGATCGAGACCTGTCAGACAAGGATCGTGCCAAGCATGCCTCGCGAGCTTCCGGGAACAGGCTACCATCCCTATTTGGAAGTCCCATGGGCTACCTTGAAACTTTCATCAAATTCCCGCTGCGCGTGCATCAGGATTCCAGTGTCTAGGATCAAGAACGCGCGGCGAGAGGTGCGTGATTGCATCGTGACCGTTTTAAGTTCAATTTTAAACGAGTCAATAACATCAAAAGCTTCGACTATCCGGCTTGCATCCTCGCGTAGAGCTCGAACTCTATGTACCGTATATACTGTCTATTGTGATCCAGACCACCCCTAGATACGGTTCGTCGAAGGGTCTAGAAAATGGATACCGACTACGTGTTCTCAAAGCACCAGAGCAGCAGGAAGAAGACGAAATAACGAGATATCACTCCCCTAAGGAATAGGGATGAGTACAGGATGTTGCATAATTATAATATCAATTGTTGTGATCATCTTCGTTGATAAATGGTGTAATACGGCTTATTGGCTTATTTAGTTCTTAATTATTATATATATATATATATATATATATATATATATATATATATCATTCCTTTATATTAATTTCGTATAAATATCGGAATATTCATTTATATATACACTTAATTACAAAATGTCTTACTGGAGTGTTCTTGTAAATAATATAATATCTAACAAAAGAATTAAAAGAAAAACGATAAATATAAATAACGCTACAAATCAAGAATTATATTGATATTTTGCAAAATTTAATAAGGATTTATTTAAGTCGTCAGGAGAAATTAATATTATCGTATCGAAATATTTTTGTGATTAATGCTTCAGAAATCGGATTGGATTTGTTTGATTTTTTTTTTTTTTTTTTTTTTTACGGACGCTTGGACCCGCGTGTTTCCGACAGGTATATGCTCAAGGTTTGCAAACACCAGGCTGTCATTTCTTCAAGAGAGCTTTCTTGTAAACCGAGAAGACCCCCACTTGATGGTCGTAAGTACCGAAGTTCCTAGTGGGGATTAATCATGTGCCCGAGTGGGGGTGGTTTCATCGTTTGGCCACCTCCATCGCGTCCTCGGCACAACCAGGATGACAGTCATAGGTAGAGGCTCGTTAAATCTAAATACTCGACTTAATCAGTATTATCAAGTACATTTCAAGTTCTTGTCTACTTAAAGCGTCTGGCAAAGGTGACAGAAAGAAAATTCGCGTTTGCGGTAGCCAATCAAAACGAATGTCCGTGACGAGATCTCGCGGTTAAGAAGCAGCAAGAAAATCGAAGTTTGTTAAAAATTTATTGAATACATCACAAAGAAAATTTTCTTTTAAATTCCTACTTATTTAAATATGCTGGATTTAAATATGCTACAATATTTAGATTCACTGTTTATTATTTAATAATAACTAATAATTCTTCAATAATACTTAATTTTAAAAGAAAGATAAAGCTATTACTGGAATCTTATTACAATTACGAATCTTTCTATAAAATACAAAAGATACATTTACTATATAATCAATAAATAAAACTATAAGTTATTTATATTAGTAAACTGAAATAATTGACAATAAAAAATGAAAAGTTTTTGAGTAGAAATGAGAAGATGTAGAAATAGAAAGTTTTCCTCTTTTTTATGACTGTATTTCCTTATTTCGCGCGCGCGCAAGATTATTAGTTCATTTAAGGATTATTAATTAAAGTATAATACGACACTGCATCACGAATGATACTTTTAATAATTAACAACATATCAATTTCAATGAAATTTTATATGATTTTCAGTTTGTGCGTCCATCTTAGTCCGATTATTCATAGGTGAGAAACGATTGGCGAAAGAGTAAGCGGAGCCGCGCAAACGTACGTGAAGTAATGTCGATTGCGTCGACGCCTGGCGTGTTTGTCGCATCAGGGGTGTATGCCGAATCGAGGGTTGTCTGCCGAGACATGCTCGATAGGGTGGCTCGCAATGACGTAACAAAGCGCGCGTTTTGCCAGGCGAGTATAATGCGACAGGAGGGTAAAACTACCCTCGGTGGTTCAAGCAGAGTTCAGTAATCTCGTAAAAATCGTAAAAATTGACACAACTTCGATATAGGTTCTTTATCTCGCTTAGTTTTTATTCAAGTGATATAATTTCACAAAGGATTGTCATAGCTGTATATTTATCGACAAGTCTTGCATGAAATAAAAAGAAAATTATATAAAACACTATCGTCAAAATAATTACAATACTTGAAGATATAAATATATTTCCTTTAAAAATATATGTGTCAATGAAATGTGAATGATTGCTGTAACGTAAATTATATTTACACATT
Source organism: Pogonomyrmex barbatus (assembly GCF_055798465.1). Taxonomy (NCBI): domain Eukaryota; kingdom Metazoa; phylum Arthropoda; class Insecta; order Hymenoptera; family Formicidae; genus Pogonomyrmex; species Pogonomyrmex barbatus. The sequence continues at coordinate 8,937,431 of NW_028297160.1, forward strand.
TCTCGTATTTTTATTTACATCTATTTCTTCCAATGATTTAATTTTTATGATAATAATTTATAAGAAATAATTCATAATTATAGTATCAGTATTTTATATCGTAGACATTTCAAATCAATATCATCCTGTACCGCGCAAACTCGTCGTCACAATTACATTTTGGATCATATGACGAGTATTCTATATGGGGGAACTGACCTCGACGAGAAGCTTAACCTTTGCGACGTCACGCGACCTGACATTTGTATCCGGCAATTATGTGATTCTAGTTAGATAACGGTACACGCTTCCGCCCCTTTGGCTGAGCATTTCACTCCGATGGGGATGCAAACTTGGAATCTCAACGTTTTCGGACTCTCATCACGGAACAGGAGTTCATATGCGTTCGTAGAATTAAATGCATGATTCTTATATAAGAGCATCGATTTTATCTACTTTTAGAAGAAAGACGCGCACTGGAAAATATTCATATTATAAAAGAAATTGTTTCACACATTTTTATTACTTGTGTGTTATAAAGTAGACGTATACATACATTGAAGATTTCTTTATATTTTATACGCCTATTTGATTCATATTTGTTTGATTCAAACAAATATAATTATATATAAAACATTTATATTTTTGAATGACGATATTGCGTTTAATTATATTACTGTGATAGAAAAAAATTCGATTGTTTGAAACAATTTTTTTTTATGAAATAATATGTTCTTTGATTACACTAACTAAATGAAATAAAATATTAACTCGCAAGTAATATGCAGCATCGCCGCCAGATGGATGCGACGAACTACTATTTCTCGTAAATAAAATCTACACTAGGATAAAATAAAAGAGTATTATAAGAACGTTTCGATTATTTCTAGTAAAATAATTTTTCAAAGATGGATCCTCAAAAAGGAGGATTGCACTTTGAAATCCTTCGAAATAAGAGGAAGCTCCAAGATAGAAGTAAATTAAGTATAATTTTGAACAATACAACTATTATGACGAAACCTAATGACAAAAAATATCTATATAGGATAAAAATTTATATAAGAAATTCAGTATTTTTATTAAAATAATGAAATTTTTTGAATAATTTAATAAAAATGTGAGAGGAAAAAAAGTGAGATCAATTTTTTCCAAAAAATATTTTCTTTCAAAAAAATATTTACTATTTAAAAAGTGAGAAAATTGTATTTTTTAATTTAAACAATGATTCGGTTGAATTATTCTAACGAATAAATTTTTTTAGATTTTATAAAATTTAAGAACATTTTTATCTGTATATATGAGGTAAATAGGAATGAAATGCTGTGCATTAGACATTTTCCATAAATTAAGATAAAACGTTACTTTGATCAATTTATTTTAGAAACTCACGTGGTGGAAATCTCTCGCCAATTACAGTCTCCATCCATTGTTGAGCTTCAGCTTCCTGGCTTGCCTCGCGCTTGCCAGCAACCTACAATTAGAAAGTTATAGTTAAAACAGGAAGTTGTAAAATCTATTGAAAGCAAAACATATTTATAAGATTTCATTCTCTAATATTCATTTTAAAAATAATACATGTTATTCAATTGCATTTTTCTAAACAACTTCACAAGAATTTAAATCGAAAATTAACTCAGAGTTATGCTTGGCATCTATTCAGGCAGAAGAAAGATGAATATTGTTTATTTTATATTTTTCTCATGCAAGCATCTATATATAATTTTAGCTGAAAGATCTAATATTATATATATATATATAAGTAAACAAAAATAATTTTTAATACAAAAAATAGAAATTTGCATTTATCTTTTTTATGAAATTTTTTCCTCAAATCTTTTTATTTATTTGAGAGATATTTTTTTAGTAAAAATAATATATATATATATATATATATATATATATATATATATAAAATACGAAAAAATTTAAAATATAAATTATAGACAATTTATCTACTTATTAAAAAAAAAGTTTCTGCTTTAATATATTTATATTGTCACAGAGGGAATATTGAATTAATATAGCCAAGAGATCTAACTTTTCCTTTCATGCCCTTTGTAAAGAGAGAAAATGTGTCCTCTTTAAAAGCAAGTAATGGGCATAAGGTATAAGAATATTCGGCTAGCGATAAAGTCTTATAATTCTTAAGGCAAATATTTTCCAGAAATATTTTATGTTTGAATTCTATAACCAGTTTCCGCAGAAACTTTCAAAAATTGCCGTAGCCGATGGTATTTCACATCGTCATGGCGGGGTATTGGTAAAAGTTTTCAACTAGCAATAATCGCACCTCAGTAGAACTTCATTGGTTACGATATCGCCACTGCGCAAAGCTGACGAAAGAGCCTGCTGGCCTCATATTCATAGTAGTACTGGCAGACTTTTGATGACGAGAAAGTGTTCTACATAGACTCCACGTAGCGGTCGTTTCTCAAACTAACAGGCCGATTACCGAAGAACGCATTGATGCGCAGGACGGCACACTGGACTCGTCCAGCTGTCTATACGAATAAAATTTGTCATTGTTAACGGATAATTTAAACAGCAGACCGGCCGGGTATTTGCAAGAAAATATATCTGAACAGGATTGCATGATGGTAGGAGGATACGCGCTTGAGAATGCACGCGTATTGAACGACGCGATGCTCTCCCCTCGTCTCTCTTTCTCTTTATTTCCCTCTCTTTTTTTCTTTCATATATACTCAATCAGAATCATGCTACTGCAGTATAATAAAACATTTTGTGCAGGTTTATTTAATATTTTAAGAATAACAATTCTGAATGTGACAATACTGTTAAAATTAAACTCTTAAAATTTATATTAAATTATAATTATTTATTATTATATTTATTTATTAATTATTATATTTCTCCAATCTGTAAACTGTATTTTATATACACTGAGGAAAAAATGCTGTTGAATCAACAGCATAGTCTAATTGGAAATAATTTTGTTAATTCAATGACATTATTAATGAAATGAAGATCTTGATTATTAAAACAAGAACATGATATACTGTTTCATTAATAATGTCATTGAATTAACAAAATTATTTCCAATTAGACTATGCTGTTGATTCAACAGCATTTTTTCCTCAGTGTATATAAAATACAGTTTGCAGATTGGAGAAATCTTCATCACAAATCACGTATTTGTAATATTTGTAATTTTATTTAATACAGTGCATGCTGTCATTACGTACACGTAGAATATATTAAAAGGACTAATTGAATGTTCTAAATAATAGTTTTATATTTTAAATTGTATATTTTTTAAATCATATATTCTATATTTTATATAAATAGTAAGTAATACTTATGTGACAGCAGTGTCTCATGAGAGAGTGATGTATCGCATGTATGATGCTGACATCAAACATGTTAAAATATTAACAATCGTTGTACTATATTACAATTAATAAAATTTTATTATGAATTACATTTTCAAATTAGTATAAATTTCATTAAATAATATTGAATCAATGTAATGTAACCGAGGAATTAAATTTCAAAAAGTAAGATAAGATAGAATAAGATAAGATGGCATTGCTTGGTAATACTCTGAAATAACTGAAATAACATTGATATATTTTGATATATTACATGGAACAAAATAAAAATTCAATATAACATACATTATTTTTAATTAGAAAATTAGAAAATAATTTTTTTTTAATTGTTACTTCTATTTTAATTGCAAATCCACAAAATGTATAGTCATTGACAAAAAATAATCCTGTTTGTATTGTATATCTGATTTTCTTTAACGTCCTATTAAATAGCTGTATCGGGCATTTATCACCATGTCAATATTCAAGGATTTCTAAACAAAACAGGTTATCTTTTTCTCAATGGATTATCGGTGATACCCCATTTATTATCGAATTATTGCGTTTTATTACGTAAAGTTTCGCGCAGACGGACACATCAAAACATCGCTTCAGACACATCTACGCAGATGCGCAGATTGCGTTACGATAAACTTGGAAACAGTGATGATTGACGAAGTCTAAACTCGGCAGTGGCATCACCCTTCGAAGTGGCCGGAGTCCAGAAATTACGACGTTTACGTATCGGCGTTTCCGTCTGGCGAATGTCCACATATGTTTAAACATGCATGACTTCGCGCAAATTACACCCACTTGTTCGAATTTTTCCGCTTCGCTGTTCCTTACGAATGCGTTTATTACAAGAAGATTATATAAAAAAAAAAAATTTGTCAGAAATCGTAAACGATATTTCGCAAGCGTTTAGTCCAAGTTACCTTTCGTCATTCCATCTTCAAGCTTCATCCGCCTAGTTTGACGAAGAGTTAGAATGAACATCTCCTCTTTTAATTCATGTTTCAACATTAAATAACAAATGGATATCCAAATAAAGACACACAGATTTTCCAAAGTAAACAATGAAGTTTGTACAAAATATATATCTTCTCTTCCATCATCTTCTCTTTACGTTACGTGAAACACAGGAATAATCGCCTCGCGAGCTAATGCGTGACCTAAATCGAGCACAACAACAACCTCTACGAATTTACGAGTCGTCAAACTAACTCTTTATACGCCCTAAATTGTTTATCAATTAAATTGCGAATGCTAAAGTTGAATGTTTAAGATTAAACGTTCTTGCAGCACGCCGTCTACGTACACTAAAAATAGAGCGCAACATCAGATGCCACGCAGCTGTGTGTCAGTAAGGAAACTTTTTGACTAATCTGTCAAATCATGAAACTCAAACTGTCAAAAGTAGCCTTTTTGAGCCGTAAACAAAAAAGAAATACACACATTACTCTCTAAACTATATAATACATAAGAATACATAAAGTTGTTCATATCTAAAACTTGCACTTTTGTTTAATTAAATTATTACAATGTTCTTCCATATTTGTGATTTACTTTGATAAGATTTATATGCAACATCGTTTGAAATGTTTAACATCATCATCATTTATTCTCCAATCTTTAGTTATTCCTCTTTCTTTTCAGAAATTTTAATTAATTATTTCGTTGCGCTTTTAGTGCCTGTTATAAAATACGGTATAAAATACGATGCGCCAAGATGATTTTCTTGCAATGTTGTATGTCTGTCCGAACATACGGCGAATCGTAATTTAATTTAGGGCCACGTCCTGTAAATAGGGCCGCGATGTCAAGATCTGGTTACGAGCGGGGGTGTGGGAATACCCACCGAAAACACTGGGCGACCAGCCAAAAGCACTTAAATATCAGCGGAGGGGATGACGCCATATAGCGTCGCGACGCGCGGCGTCCGATTTAGTTTCTACTCGACATCACATCGAAGTTTCAAAGTCACACGCCGTCAATTCGGAAAAGTCATCGTCGTCGAGGAAATAAGTCCAACAACAAAATGCCGGTACGTTTCCCTCAGGGCAAGCGAGATGCTGCCGTATTTTTTTATTCTGCCTTCCCCGACGATGACAAGCAATCGCGATTCGACGTGACGTTTTAAGTGAAAAATACACTTGTATATTTTAATACAAATTTATTTATTTATTTTTTTTTTATATACAAGTGTAAAATGTACGTAATATACGAAATTGATCAAATGTGAAAATCACAATAGCTTTTTGTTTCTTCTTGTCTTATAAAAAACGCGCAATAATTAATGATAATATTTAAGAAATCAATTAGAAGGACACCATTTTTATTATTCAGTTATAACAGGCGGATATCATCGATCATTTAAAAGTTTTTAATATATGACAGTCCTACATTTATAGTTGCAATTCAATTTATCACTCTGATACATCGTTTTACGTCAATGCTCCCTTTTGATGTATGTCTCTCCTCTACATCCGGTGTATTTATATCCTAACATAAATAACGTTATGCAACACTAACTTTTCGACGTTATCCTAAGGCGTGGAAGGAAAACAGATTTAGAGAATATCAGCGGGTGACTTAACGATGAGTTTCTCAATTTAACTAAAATTCGAGTGTGGTTTCGGGTGCAATTTTTGCAGTAAGAAAAGTCTACACTCTTTATCTCTCTTATATTAAGAAGAGGAGTTTGACGTTCGATTTCTATAAAGTTCTTTATATTATCAAAAATAAAATTATTTTTTTAAAAATTAATATTATCGATCATTTAGTTAGTAGTGTTAATTATAATCTTTTTGTACACATTTGAAATAACACAAAATATTGTGCTATTACAATGCAATTGTAATGATCTAAAAGGCAACTAATTTATTATGAATTTTCCTTCTTTTTTTTTCATTAAATTAATATATCACTTATTATTATATTTATTTGTTAGTTCGATCGATTGTCATTTGTTAGCTTATGTTTTCATTTTACTTTATGTTTTAATTTATGTTTACGTCTTATTCTATATTATAATCCATTATGTTAAATGAATGTAGATTTGTGGAATTTCGCAGGAAGGAATTCCTGAAGGATCTCCGCTACGTCACGCTCGATTGTAATATTCAATTCATGCGCGAAGTCGACACGCCGCGATGCATCTACGGCACAGGTGCGCGGCTTGATCTGTCGCCAGCCAATTCGCTGGAGATGCAGAATCATATTGCCGACCCACCCAATTTAACTTTAAATTTAGTGAGCGATCGCGGCGTCCCGCATCACGTTCGCGAAACGTCCTCGGAAACGGCGAGGCCGCTCCGGTACGAACGGAAACCACTCCCCTTGAAAATGGAGCTTAAAATACCACCCCGAGATGGATGTGACGAGGAACACATTGCCTCGACGAGTCTGACACTTCACAGATAAGAAGTCGGAAATTCTGAATCAATGTAATTTCGCGGCCAATACGAAAACGTCTGTCGATCATACGGCTGATAATCGGTGTAACGAGAATTTACTCTGGACATGACTTGTTAAATTTACTCCGTTAATGCAAATTTACTCCGGTTTAAAAAAAAGGGGGGGAAAGAAAACATGTCTTCGTCGGTTGACGTCCGTTTGACGTCTGCGTGCAGTTCCGATTTCCGTAAATTCAAATTCAGTCATCTGTGATGTTGTTACTTTGATGTGATGCTGAAAATAGATACAAACGTTTGTGCGTTTGTCGCACAATCGTGAGAAAATCGTACAATACATCATGCGAATCACGCATGCTAAATTAGAGTCAATTAGAGAGTCGCCTCCGTTATTCGGAGCAGGACTTTTTGGCTAAATCCACGTGTCGAGATATAGGTACTTCGCGCAGCTGCGCTAATCCCCACAGTGCCGAGCGATCGCGATGCCATTACAAAATTGCACAATTCCATTATATATCGACGGTATCCAAACATCATCGTCGCTTCCCAAAATATCGCACGGCTGAACGAATCGCGAATCGCGAAACGATCACGACGATATTTATCGCGCGGAAATATGTATTCGAATACGATTTTCAGAAATTTTCAGGGTTGCGGTTTAATTTTGCTATAAATACTGATTTATAGTTTTCACCGGAGGATGCCAGATTCCATTTGCGTCAGGCAGCTGTTCGTATCATAAATCGTCTCGTGTGAACGTTAAGAAATTCCAAAAGCGCGAAAGCTGTTAAGATGCTTGTCGCTCGTTTCTCACGGAACATTTGTCGTGAAATTGTTGTAAAATTTATGCGTCTGATTAAAGTGCAAGTAATTACGAGCTTCATAGGCAGTCATAATATGTCATAATATTATTTTATATGCAAAGTTTTAACGGTCATATAATATTGTAATTTATGAAAAAAATATTGTATTTCTTTTCAGTGTAAAGATTTGCTCTTTCAGCTATTTAGCAATTCAAAGGATAGTCCATTTTATACATGTAATTCATTATAAACGTAAATTCACACGAGCCTGCAAAACAGGTGTTCGATAGTTAATGCCGCTTTGCCAGTTTTCATAAAAGCCAAAACATCAGACGCCGTATTTTATTTTCGATGTTGGACTTTACGCGAGTAATCCTACACCGACACTCACCGCGATCTATTTCTGATATAGCCATTTTTAAGACATCCAGAAAACTCTTATGATATCCACATATACGCGGTCAGCGTGGAAATGCGTTTATCTAAAATAGTTTTAAGTTTTCACGGCGGGACAGAAGATGTCAAAAAGAAAAATCATTATTTCGTATAAAACTATTCTGCATAAAAAAAATTAATTTATATCTATAAATAATTATATTTTTAGAGTCGCAACAAGGAACAGGAAGCTGAAGTCCTCGCTTGGATCGAAGCTGTACTGGGCGAGAAATTACCACCTGGAAACTATGAGGACATTCTGAGAGACGGTGTGATTCTTTGCAATTTAATCAACAAACTTGCGCCCGGATCAGTTAAAAAGATTCAAACTAAGGGTACCAATTTTCAGCTCATGGAAAATATTCAGAGGTGAATAAGAACGATCCGTTTTCTTTCGATCTAAATCTTATATAACAATTTTCACATAACTTTATATTATTTGTTATCTGTTAATAGATTCCAAGCGGCAATCAAAAACTATGGCGTCCCGCAAGAAGAAATTTTTCAGACTGCGGATCTTTTCGAAAGACGTAATATCCCTCAAGTCACCCTTTGTTTATACGCGCTAGGAAGACTTGTGAGTAATTTATGATAGTAGCTTGATCAATTATAACAAGACTGTATGGTTAAAAATTATGAAATATTTATTATTTTTAATATATACGTATAATGTAAAAAAACAAAGAAATTTTTCTGATTGATAACATTTTTACATTTCGATTTTTAGAAAATTGTTCTGTTTTTTTTTCCTTTTTTTTTAGAATAATAGACAATATTTTTTTCACATCTAAAATACTGAAAATATTAAAGTCTTTCTATATAAGAAAATTAAAACTTTTTATTTAATAGATATATATATGCTCAACATAGTGAGCGTATATATGTTATAATTTATAATTCTAATTATCTATAATAATTTATAGTAAAATTTGATTGGAAATCTATTTGTAATAGACGCAAAAGCATAATTGGACCGGACCAAGTTTAGGACCGAAGATGGCAGATGAGAACAAAAGAACCTTTAGTGAAGAACAGCTTCGTGCCAGCGAGGGTCACCTGAATCTTCAGATGGGATACAATAAAGGTGCCAGCCAGGCTGGTCACGGCGGTTTTGGAAATACTCGACATATGTAAATTTTTTTTTAGAAACAAATTAACGCGTGTGTATCATATGCATGTATAACGACTGGATGGTCCATCGAACATGGAGTATGATACAATAAAAACATTGGAATAAGTCGCATTTTTTAACTGCGCGTATTAAATGTGTGTGTGCGTAAAAGAATAAAAAAAATATGCTTTTTAAAGTACTTTTCGAATTCGTAAATTTTGCAAATAACGTTTATCATTGATTATTATTGACATAGGTAAGATTGAATAATTTATGTTAATATTCCTTTTTTATAAGAATTATCAGAATTTAAATAGCCTTCCATTTCATTACTCCACCATTGCATCTCGGCAGTATTTATCGATAGCTTTTTATTAGCTTTTTTAATCGATTTTAGATATTGATTAACAGCTAATTATTTTATTCCTTTTTGTTAATTATTAGCTTTTTATCTAGTCACGGAAGAATTTATTTTTTATATTCTCTATTATGAGAATTTATAACAAAGTTGTGTAGTTTGCATGTAAACCTAAGTACAAGCTCTTTTTATCATTCATGATATTACAAAGACATGCTTTATATTTTATAAAGAATCCTATTTTACATATATACACATACAATATGTTATCATTTACACAAACAATTTTTATTGCACGATTACACATGACGTTGATGTCAAATATAATACACAAGTATACACATAATTACATACGTGTACTACAAATGTTCGATTTAAAAATAAAACAGTAACACAAAATAACGGTAACTACAAAATATTAAATAAGACATCAATATATTAAAAACATATAATATCAGTCACATATTAACATGTGTACGCTATTAAATTATTTAAACATATACATACATACAAACTACATGTTGCATAATATGTAACACATAAAACATAATATTACACTACAATATTACACATACTAATATACAAAAAAATCCAACCAATTTATGAATTTAGAATATTTAAAAATAGTTTTAAGTTTTACAATGTAATAACCAGCTTTACCTCTATGTAATATTTTGCATTAGATGATATCCAATTATATCAGAATCCGCTTCCAATTATATCAGAATCTTTTAAATTAAAATATATGTCTTTTATATCTTTTCGATAAATTGAAAAATCTAATTAAGGCATTACAAATTTGTATCATATTTGAATCATTGTATGTATGTAATACATTTATATATCAATAAATAATTTAAATAAATCTAGATATCATTCAGAAAATTATTTTATTTTTATAATCTTTATCTGTCTTTGTTAATTTATGTAGTTTGTTATAAAAAAATATTTACTGTACCTTTAAAATTCATTATATGTGTATGTGTATATAAGTATGAAATTTATGCTAATGTTACAAGCAAACAAATGTTACGAGGAAACTGTCTTAAAGAAATACCGACATTACAATTTGGAATTAAGCCAATTTCATGCAATGTTCATGATGACTCTTTCGTTCATACATTAATAATGCTACGGTAATGAAATTAATCCTAAAACATAATCTTGAACGAATACGTTACTGAAAAGATTTTTGCAATTATCAATGCAAATCTAATAGGTCACAAATAAAAAGCATCAATTGCGATATGATGAATTTGAAATTTGTATTCTTTGAATTAATTTAAATAATTCACGAGATACGCAAGCCAATAATATGTATAAACAATAGAGAAGAGTGTAATGCTCAGAAAGATAGAATCTTAGATGCTTAGTAATCTCTTTTATTTTTTTAAACTTATGTATTCAAGATAAATAATACTTATCAAAGTCAACTTACTTTCTCATCTCTTACGTATATTTTTATTTTTACGTTAGAAACGTTAATTATTAATTAGAGAGTATCTCGAAGAACTTTTTGGCGTTCTAGCAAGAGTTCTTGCTACGGTCTGTCTTCTATCGCCCGTCGTGCTTATCTTTGCACCCACGCGAATGTAAGAATAACCATCACTGTTAGTAAATAAATCGGGAACCCGCGACCACGTCATCCGCGACACGCTTTTCTTGGTTTTTCGTGGAAGTTAATGCGCGCGCGCGCGCCAATGTGCGCGTTTCTGGCGCGGCAAAATTTAATTCCTATAACTTTTGCTTTCCTTGGCAAATCCGAGTGCCTTTCGGTTTATTTCTGGATCACCATGGCACACACAGCGACCATGGCTGGACCCAGGTCACGGAATATCACTTTATTCCGAAACGGAAATCAACCTTCCCCGGGAAGAATTTATATGCTTCGGCTACTCATTATTATTAACCGCTGACATTTCGACATAATTTTTGCCAATACTATAATAATATTCAGTTTAATGTAATGTTCAGTTTAAGTGCAATTCGCATAAAGTATATTGCATAAAAATTTGCCTATTCTGAAATTATTTAATATCAGAAGATTATTTGCACCCAATTTAATTTTATCTCATCTGATAATACATTTGAAAATTATTTGATTGCTTAAAAAAAACAGGAACAGCGATAAATTTTGGTTGATGATTCATAATGTTAAAAGTGTTTCTTAAATCAAGAACTTAGCTTGCGCGGCCAATGCAGCCAATGCGCGGTTTGGAATGTTTCGTGGATTGACGTATTGTGAGTCAGAGTTTTGAAATAGAAAAGTTTTGCTGTTAAAAATATATAAGAATATATATATTATATATAAATATATAAGAACAGTATATTGAAAAATATGACACATGGACGATTTTATTTATTTTAGATTTCTATCGTAGAATGGAATTAATTATATCAACTAATCACAATGTTTTAATCACAATTAATCACAATTAATTATAGCAACTAATCACAATGTTTTTAGCGCATTTTGATTTGTTACACATGGACAGTTTATATATTCCAGTGAAATTAAGGAAATAATTATTTTCCAAATTTTTTAAGTATCTCTTTGTAATTTTTGTCATAATTTTTACAATTCTTATATTATTACTTATAAAATATTTTATTATTATACATTTTTGTTATTTTATGACAATACCATCACAATTCAAGTAAAATGTAATAATCAAAACATGATAAAAAAAAAACTATAAAAATATAAAAATTATAAAAATATAATAACTCAACATAAAATGAATTTAATTGTATAATTTTATAATTTTATAATTTTTATAATTTTTTATATATTTAAGTTAATCGTAATCAATGTAAATATACAATACGTCTTTATATGTCAATATCTTTACATTGCATATTTTATAATTAAATTATATATAGTTAAGTAATAAAATAATTATTTAACTTTGTTAATAAAGAGAGCTATTCTCCATTTAAAAAGCACATTTTGTAAAGCAAACTAGAGAATAAATGCGACTCCAAATATAATGAAATTTATAGCACAAACTATCTACATAATTAATGCAATGTAATAAAATGATAATTACAGATTACAATTAAATAATAAAGTGGAGAAACGGATGTGATTATTAGGAAAGGGAGGACACGCGATACGGCGCGGTCCATTTATCGCGTTCCAATATCAAGAAATGACGCATCGCTTACCTGCCAGAGTGGGCGTCCAGGCATGGCGGATTCGCGTAACTCGTCTCGTCAGGCTTCCTCTCCGAAAATTATTTTCCGCACGCGCCGAGAGCAGACTTTCCACCGACTCAGGCTCAAGCACAAAAAGTGCGCTCCACCGCGGCCGCGCTGCGTATATATGCGTGACAGGTGCGCGTCCGTGTTGGTAGAACGTGGGGACGCTTCTATATATGGATCACTTACTCATCACTTCACTCCAGATCCGCGAGATCTATCGGGGGTGTTCGCGGGGGAGTATCGCCGACGGCGGGACGACGCGATGGCGATCAATTAAACGACGACGATCGAAATCACGGCGTTCGCTTTGCCGGGGATTTGAATTCCTCCACGTGAATCGATGCTATAAATTTATTCGGTTCAGATTTCAACGCTGTGGACGAAAAATTCTTAATCTCGTCTCAGTTGGCATTCTTACGCATCTTTCGAAATTTCCATTTCCGCGCTCCGTGAAAGCACTGAGCACATTTTCTTACTCATTTTACTGCTCTCTTCCCTCTTCTTCGCCATCTAAAGAAATCTGACATGCTTCACTCGTGAGAATAACGTACATGCGTGAATAATACATTTTATTCCGAGATAAACAATATTACAAAGAGATAAAGAAAATAGTCGCTTTTTGCGCAAAAACTGCGCGCTATATTTTATTTCCCCAGAAAAAAAAAAGTTTCTGTCCTCTCTGTCGAATTTTCCTCCACTTTTCGCCTGCAGTCGCGTTGAACAAGACCAAGGACGTGAGATGCACTCCAGTTTTCTGGCGGTCACGCGAAAACAACCAAAAAATAGATCGATCTATCGTCAACGGTAGCGTGGCCGAGCGGTCTAAGGCGCTGGTTTAAGGCACCAGTCTCTTCGGAGGCGTGGGTTCGAATCCCACCGCTGCCATTTTTTTTTCCCTCCCGTTGAGTATGCGCGCGCGGATGGCAAGCCGCGACCTCGCGCACGACGACCGTGCGATTAACGGAGACGCAATCGTAGTCATGGTAGCGTCTCTCCTTCGAAGGTCCAATGGGTTGCGTCGGCACGCGGCGCCGTGGTTCACACCTATCAGGAGTACATGTGAGCTAAGGAGGCTCCGTACCCTGACCCGTGCGCGCGACATCTCTCGAAAGAACAGGCCACTTTGAAGAACTTGACTTGTCAAACGGGCAGAGAACTGTTGTTAAAAAAACAAGTTTGCATAAATATTAGCTGAAAAAGAATTAAGCAGATACTGAAACGATCTATTTGATTCTATTTCCCTTTAAGGGCGGAAAATAATTTATTTAATTTTTCCGAATGCATCTTGTTGATCTTAAAAGCGCAGATTCACGATTGAAGAAATTGTGCATTGTTTAGGCAAAGAGAATAAACTTATTAATGAAACGAAATAAGTTCAAGCAGATTTATATCTGCATATATATGTGTAATTCTCGATTAGAAATTTTTATTCCATTGTATCTTCTTCGTGGTTATACAACGATGCTTGTTTTTCCATGTAATATAATGTAAGAATATTATTTGCGATCCGGATATTTGTCTCTGAAAGAAGAAGGCGAATATCCAAACCATGAGATTACGTATGGAGCAAAGGAACGTATATTCTTTACGGAAGCTCGTTCGTGGCCTCCTCATGCTCTTGCGAGCAGATGGGATCCTGTTGATGTTGTTGTCGTCGGGGGCTCGCCATTCCTGCCCGTTTCGGTTAAAAGGGATTGTTATTGAACGCCTATGAAACGGCGAAGGGGAGAATGGAACGCGGCCGATATAATAACAATAATATTTTCACGACGCTGTGGAAAAAAAGAGAACGGAAGTGTGCTCCGAGGCTACGTAGTATCCTGATACAAGTATCATTCAAAAGATGCTACCACGGACCACGCCCAATTAATACGTTTCTTGCAGTTCGAGAAAGATCGTCGATACGTCGTAAATAGACATCAGGTAATGCCTTTCATGTATTATTATTATCATTTATTATTATCATTATTATTATTACTCTATTATATACAGTAGATTATATTTAATAAAATATAATTATTATTGTATATGTATATAAATATAAGTATGCAAAATATTGCTAAAACAAATAAATTATTTTAAGAGAAAAAATAAAAAATAATGTATTTGAAATGCATGTCAGGATATATTCGGCACGCTTTTTGTTTAAACGTCCATTATAACCGTTGGTACTCGAGAAACATTATTATTATTATTATATTATTATTAATTGTTAACATCATTATTATTTGTTAAATATATTACTACTTGACATTAAAGATACTACAATGTATCACTTATAAGAACCGTATTTTTATAGTTGCTTAAATCTTCGGGCCTCATGGCCACGAATTTAATTAGCGATTCATGACGAGGTGGAAATTAAGATCGTGGCATTAAAAGCGTGTTTCTTTATCCACGTTTCTCTTTGCGAGACTTTTGCGAGATCGTTTATATTTTCATCATCGTTCATGCTCGATATACACGGCGGGGAAATGCGTGTCTCGGATAATAATTCTTGCGCGCGTCGCACACATTTACGCGTCTACGTGTTCCTTGACCGCAATGGAGCAGAGTGCGTGGCTCACATCGCGCACGTAGTCTGTGAGTTATCAGGATAGCATGAACGATGGCATTTCTCCTCTCTCGTACAGTTGAGCGTCATTCGCGCGGGTTGTCTCATTTGGCCCCTCCTCGCACCAGAGAAGCACGTTGAGCGAAGAAGTCGTCAGGGTGTCTGCGTTCTTGTATTACCTATAGTACCCACTTTCGTCCGAAATGATTTCCGCTTGACGGAACTGCGTGTCGTAGTCGTAAGCGTGAGAATAAATTATTAGTCGAAATAGTAAAATTAAAACTAGATTGTTTTCTAATATTATCGCACTGAAACAAATTTTGTGAGCTTAAGAATGAATTTCAGAATAATATAAAGTGTAATTTCATTCAAAAATTAACAAGAGGAATTTCACTAGCATGTTTCACTAGCATTTATGGAATATAATATATTAATAATATAAAATAAATAACAGAAATATACATACACACATAGATTATTTGTGTATTATGTGTGTACATTTCAATGCATTCTAATCGATGGATTGAATAAAATTTCTAACAAAAAATTTCTCATTATCTTTTACTCGCTACATCTAATAATCTACATAATGATTAAGCTGTCGTATCTTACGCAACGCATTATCGCCATGCATGATGTCGTAATGTCAAAACGACAAGTCACTCCCCTCGACAGAGTGAGTAGAATAGTCAGCAATTCGATCGAGTACCCGATATATGCGGTGCTAAGCAACCGTCGGTGCCGTCGGTGCCGTCGGCCTACCATCTTGGTCATCCCCGCTCTTTCTCCACGCGCTAATTTACACGCGGCCTGCGTTGGTAATCTACAGTCAACGGGCAGAATGGACATAATCAACAATTTAACCGAGCGGCGAGTAGGGACACAGAAATGCCGAGTAGGCGCGCGATCTCGACGGCTGCGCGGCCGCGCCATGTACGCGCCTCCTTGCCACTTCTGTTCGCCGTGGATCGGAAAGACACAATTTTGAGGAAGAGCGCGCGGGCCCCTAAGCATTGCCACGGCGCAGCCATACCCCATTGGTCCACAGCGATCTCTTTCCACCGCTTATTGGTTCATTGACTCCGGCGTGGACGGAAATTTCGGCAGGGCTACCGGGCCCGGCGAGCTGCCGGCACGGCGCGAATCCGGCCGGGCCGCGCCCGTCCGCACCGGAGATTCGTGCGCAGCGACGCGCGGCCGTGGTCAATGTACAGCCGTCCCGTGTACGTCCCGCGGGAGTCGGCGGGCCGTCATCTACGGGGACAGTGACATCGTTTTTCCCCAAAATCAGCATTAATAACGCGCGATTCCCCGCCACCACCGCCGCCGCCGCCGCCGCCGCCGCCGCCGCCGTTGCCACCGCCGTTGCCGACTAGAACGACGCACGCGACACCGACTTCGACCACAAGTTTCCACGGTGTTGCTCGGACCTCATATCTGCGTCGAACTGCATGGTACAAGAATCACATACCTCGCACCACGGAATGACTCCCAAATGGATCGAACGTTATTACGTTTTCCCCTAAAATTAAAGTCGCTGGGCGTCAGAGTGGGGATTGCTACCCACACGGGGCGGTGTATATGTATATATATATATATTTATACAGGGTGACTCGTACGATACATGGAGTAGATGACAACGTCTCGTTGATCTTCGTGAGTGGCGACGATGCGGCAAAAAACTGAAGTTATGTAATTTACAAATTGAATGAATAAGATAAATTCAAATATTAATCTTCGAATTTAATATAATATAATAAATTTATCATATGTGAAATTTTGTTCTAAAATTACATTATGTAACATTCTGATATTTTAAAGTTTTTAGATTAAGCGCTTAAATGAAAATTTGATGCAGGTTGTCGAATATTTTTGTTACTTTTTAAAAGATTACAGATAATAACTAATAGATTATGGATAATAATTATTTTTAATAAGTAATAGTAATTAGTAGTCCTTGCAGAAGGATAAGAATTATTTCAGTAATGTGTCCTGTCCTTTTAGTTTATTTCTTATCACAAAAATTATTTTATTACAGAATATATCTTCTATATTCTTATATTTTACTTTATTATAAACATCGAATTGAAGCATCAATCTATATAAATTGTATATAATTATATTCATATCGTAACGATTACATTTAAACGAATATGCACATTTTACAACTTTATATTTGCACGTGATACAATCATATCGACATGAAAATCAATTTATTTCGATCATTCACGTGTTCTTCTGTTATTCCTCAATATAAAATCATCCGCGATGTTTCCGCGATACACCCAGTACATAATCTCGTGCGTACACGACGTATGTATGTATGTACGTAGGCTGGCGATGTTGATACCAGCGCTTCTATCGGCAGCGTCATGAGGTTGCGAGCGGCTGCATGCGTTCCTGTTGAAAAAATTCCTCACGGGCGAAAGTCAAGGTATGACAGAACATCGCCGGCGAACCAGCCGGTCTGGCCGACCGAGGCAGCCGGCATTACCTCCTCGCGCTACGTGCTCTCCTGGCAGCAGGAGGGGCTCGGCGAGACAACCCGCGCGAAACTCTCTTCAACGTAGAGAGAACAGTCGGGCTCGTACCAGCTCCTGTCGCCACGTGCCGCCCGGGTAACGCGGTGCTCGCATGCGGGATGTGAGCACGCACCACGTGCTCGTCACCGGGCTGGGCTGGGCCGAGTCGAGCCCGGCGCGCGCTGGGGTGACGATGATCGGCGGCCGACGATCGGTGATCGTTCGCGCCTTGCCTTGTGCCGCGCTATACGAGGCGTTCTCGATTTCTCGCGCTGCGCACACGTACGAACATACTTCCCACGAAGGATTGAGTTTATCGCGAGCAGCATACGTCGACCGTATCGATCGCATTCGTCTCGTTATTCGTGTCGCGCTAGCGCCAAATAATTCAAGCGTGGCGCCATGGTTCTGAGCTCATTTCGCACACGTATCATATCACAAGATGCAGAATCTTGAGAGTTCAAATAAAAGATGTATTTTACAGATGGTTAAAGGTATGAGATACGGACACTAGTTGTGTAAAATATGTATTTTTGCATATGTGTAATCTCAAACAGAGAAAATAACAATTGCTCTGCGTACACTGATGTTATTTATTATTTATTTTCTAACAATTTAAATGTCACGTGTATAAATAAAAAATGAAATAATTTTGATTGAAATTATGAAAGTATTTCTAATTATCATTTTTTTTTTAAAGACTATCGGATTTTAAATGCAAAAGAAATACATGATCTGTTTTTTTTTTTTATTTAAAAATTTTATTTTATTGGAATTTTATTCATTTATTATCGTTTAATATATAAAGTTCATGTAAAAAATGAAATCATTTATACGTGGATCTATCGAGATACGAATGTACTTCTTACTCGGAGTTGAGTCGTCATTAAGACTCCGTGGCGCAACGGTAGCGCGTCTGACTCCAGATCAGAAGGTTGCGTGTTCAAATCACGTCGGGGTCAACCCTTTATTTTTGTCATCTTTCTAAACGTTTTCGTGCAATGCACGCAACCGCCATTTTTGTTGCCTTTTGTAATGACGCCACTCGATGATACAAAGCATGACTTTACGTATTCATATTATACGAATATCATATCAGTAACGTTAGACATTTTTTATTTGAAAATACGATTAATATTGAGAGTTAATTATTACATATCATATATTATACATAATATATAATGATAATTAAAATATATTTAATATATATATTGAAACATATTGTAGAAAATATATAAATTCTAGCCAACAGGTATGCATAGCAGTCGTGGCCGAGTGGTTAAGGCGTCTGACTAGAAATCAGATTCCCTCTGGGAGCGTAGGTTCGAGTCCTACCGACTGCGTCAAAGTGGATTTATTTTTTGCTGCTCGATTATTTTATAATATAAAAAAATCGAAATTATTGTTTTATTTTTTTCTATGTCATAATTTAATAACACTATTAACGTAGAATAACATAAATTAATTATTACTGACTGTAATGTGCATAATTAATATGTTGAATTATAATAATATAATTAAATTAATATTAGAAATAATTTTCTAAACGCGATTATATAACAATTTAAATTGTACATTTATCATTATATAGATCTTTATTATAATTTTTTATATATCATATTATATATCATATTATATATCATAATTTTATATATCATAGTTTTATATATCATATTTTAAGAGCGGGCTACAAAATTCCTCGATAGTATAGTGGTTAGTATCCCCGCCTGTCACGCGGGAGACCGGGGTTCGATTCCCCGTCGGGGAGACCTTTTTTTATCTTTTTTTTTATTCTTAATATTGTATGTCTAAAAATCTAAATTTTGTCCAATTTAAACTTGACACAATTTTTTCAATATTGAATTTTACATTTTTATCATTTTCAACTTTATTTTATTTATTTTCACTAATTCGTTTCTTTTCTTTTTATCTATACTTTTAATATATTGCGTACAGTTATTTCTTTAAACAAAAAATGCATTAATATATATAATTATTATTTATATTGCAAGTGTTTATTTAATTTTTTTTAAATTGATGTTTAATTCAAATATTTTTAATCATTTTAAAATAAAGTAAAATTTGTATGAATATTTTCTGTTTTTATTATAAATTTTTTTAGAGAAAATTAAAAAAGCATGAATTAAAAATTATTTTTTAAATTACTTTTTACCTTGATACTATTTTTTCATTCATTTTAATGTGTTTATTTTATTAATACGATGTATGTATTTGTTTTCAAGTTACATAAACTTGACGAATTCGAAGTTTGAATCAAAAGATAAAACTATAAACGAGTGTCCATTATATAAAATGGTTATATTTAGGGGCAACTCGATACATGTATTGCATTTCACCAGTACACAGTGTTCGCCACTTTTTATGTCGTGTTGTAATATTACAGTACATAACGTTACAAGTAACATGGTCGCGTACGTTTAACATCACATAACGCACACACATACATAACACGCACAAACAGACATACAGTACTCTTTTCTGAATCCCTGTCCCTTCTGACTTTTCTCCACTCTAGGACCAAACGCGAGTAGAGTATTCACTTGAAAAGTCGCAGTTAACAAACGGATTAAGAAAATAATTTAAAAATATTCGTCCATATTGGGTAAAAATGATAAAACAGATCTGCTTGCACTATTCTACTCTTAATTCACACGATTGTATCTCTTTGAATTTCAATTTTAATTATATTAAAATATTGCATATTTTTCCCCTCGTGTGATTTTAGTTTCTATAACAATATTCTTTGATTATTTGTATAATATTTTTTAAATAATAGCTGCAATAGCCAGTCTTTACAGCTTTAACTATCTACTTTAACTCTCACTACAATATTGAATTTTTATTAAATTTTGATTATTGAGCCAAAGCGAAAATTATTGAGTGCATTTATTGTTAGATATACATACCACCTTATCACTCATTATTAATTTAGGATCATAAAACAGTTTAACAAATTTTCTCAGTAATCATAAAATGATTTCCAAAAAGCCAATTAGATGTGAAAATAATTGCAGAATACTATCTATACCAAATTTCTTTATCATGTATATAATATTTCATATATATATATTAAATGCAACTCAATTATATATGCAAAATCATATTTACTACTTTATATGTTATTTATTTTTTATTGATAAGTAACTCTCAGACATCGAAAAGCAAAACACAATTGAAATAATTCCAAAGAAAATTAATTCAACAAGAGAGAGAAATCAAATAGTTATATATAAAAGAATTACAATTATATTGTAAGAGAAAGTAACCGTTCAAGCGTTAAACGTACAAACATTTTGAATAAATATCAAACTCACGCACCAACAACACGAGTACAAACTCTTTGGGAAAATCGCTCACAATTTATCGAAAACATGTCGTATAATTTGCGGGGATAATTTCAGTAACATACAATAGCATCAAATATATAATATGTACACAGAACAAATAAATGACAAACGTATTCTTCCTTTGCCAAATATGCTTGTACATTAAGTCTTAATCGTAAAAAGTCGCGTTTAGGCCTGCTTGTCGCTTGAGAACACGTTTCGCCATAACGCAATAGTAACTATTTAGATATTTACTCTAGAAAAATAACGTCATGGACATTCCTTGTCGTGGAAATTCGTCAATTACAAACGTTTCGTCTCTTTCGTAGCCTTTTTTTTTTTTTTCTTTCAAGTAAAAATATAAATATTTCGTTCACAGCGCGATATAGCTCCCCGTGTCCAGATCCATTATTGTTTCCTTTTTCAATCTTCTTAATACGCCTGTAATCTCCGATTGCAAACACGCTTCGACATCGCTTTTAATTTGCTTCTTGCGCTTCCTCGCATTGCGTCCTTCAGGATACATAATTATCTCCGATAGGAAAAAAATCACAGCTTTAAAATTACCACTTGTTTTATCTATAAGCACAATGAAACGTTGACAGAATTAAAGAAAGCACACAGCTGTCGCGAGATAATTTTTTCGCGGAATAAATTCGAAACAATTACATAATTAGTTACATTAGTACAATTAAACTATCAATTATTTAAATGACAATTCTGCAATAATTATTTTTCTTTGTTTTCACTACAATTAGTGAAAAAAAAAAAAAACAATTAAAACAGGTTGAAAGTTTTTCCAAGGAGATACAATATCTCGATTGTGCGAGAAATTAGAATTTTTATCAGACGTTTTCTCCGACCGCTAGAGCTAGACTGAAATATAAAAATACACACACATACTCGTCCAGTAACGCGGCTACCCATAACAAAGTTTAACAAAGTTAATGAAAGACGTTTCCTTATTACAACTAGTTTGAACATCGTCGTGTCTCGGCCGTGGCGTTGTTTGATACACACGGTTATTGCCCGCTCTCGCGATTTTATCTCTGATTTTTATCTCGCGCGGCATTTAGGCGCAAAGAAGTTTCGCCACGCGACTGAAAAAGAAAAAAAAAAGAAAAAAGAAAAAAGAAAAAAAAAACGAAAATAGGAAAACGCGCGGAACTTCTCCATCTTCCACGAGTGTTGACTCGGCTGAATTTAACGCAACGAACTGCCTTCGAGCCGTGGAAAAAGTTCTTCTCGTAAAGTAATCGGCAAGCGGAAAAACTGGAATGACGCAACTTCTCAAACGACGCCCAAAAAGATGCAACGTTTTTAAAAATGTTGCATGCCAAGCATCACACCCATTTCCCACGTTGCCTACAATCACACCCTATAAATCGTCTCGTAAGAAAGCGGTGTATCGGACCGACGTATAATCGACGACGAAAAATCGCAGATCCTTAATGAACGGAAGATCGTGTCGCTTAGTGGCGACAGCCCTCGCGATTGTTACAACCTAGTTACACTTACTTAACAATTATCATTTAATTATCATTACATCTAAGGTAATCAGGTTCTTTCTCACGCGTATCTATTTAACATATACGTATATATTTATATATAATTTGATTATTACGTGTTTGCGATATTTCAACGTGTGTGTTTGATATTAAGCTAGCTGATATTACACCCTTTGCTTATTTGCGTTGTTTAGGCGAACTTCGAACATCCTCGAAGTGATTTTTTTTTTTTTTTTTAGGTGCCTCGAAGTCGCTCGTTTTACAGGCTGCGCTTGAAATGTCGATTCGAAATCGGGACGAATTCCAAAGGATCGCAAAGCACCGATTAAAGCGAGTTAATCAAACGCGCGATCTCTCGATTAACGAACATCGGGAAATAACAAGTATACTGCTCCATCTTGAGAACACATCTTTGCAAAGAGATGAAAATATATCTGCAAAAAGTGCGCGATTGTATTATAAACTTCCGTCTCAACTTTAATAAAAATAAAATTATATTTAAGGGAAAACACAATGTTTTTAAAATTATTTACACCGTTCATTTGCATCTTCTATTTTTTATATAAATATTTCTTAGTTCAGTTCAACAATATAAATAATCTTTTAATATATATATATATATATATATATATATGTATATATAATTTTTAATAATACTCTCACTTTTTAAATAATTATTTAAATATTAGCTTTGTCTTATTATGACTTGTACTTCCATTCCAAACAAAGAAAGTCGACGGTACATTTTGTCCCTTAAACTAGCCCTAACAGGTTTCGTAACAGTAGTAATAAAAATTAATAAGTAAGAATTAACGAAATGATTCGCTATGCTAATCGATGCCGCTAGTCGATCGCCGATTTGAGGACAAATTTCGAGCGAGGTATATATTCTAAGAAAAAGATCACATTGATCTCCATAATTTCTAGTCTCGATTAATTACTAATGATTAGCTTATCGAGCTCTCTGCTCAAATTCCTGGACGCGCGCGGTGATCGACGATGAAAGCGAGTAGAATAGAACGGAGAAGTCTCGATTAATCAGAGGGAAGACTCACGTACCTTTACTTCTGGAGGGCAACGTTATAACGTACAGGGTATCCTAAGGAATATAATGAAAATATACGCGTATACTCTCTGCTGCGCATATGAGACATATGTTTTACATATACATTTAAGAATTTTAATGTTCAACACAACGCAAACACGTGTATTTCCAAGACATCCTGTACGTAGGCGATAATTAACGGCAGGTCTGCGGGCAGCCAAGAACGTTCGTTAACTCGGACCCGAGCTGCCAGCTCGCAAAACAATTTGGTAGAGAATATATAACTTGTAGATGAATATATAACTTGTATATATATATATATATACAGTATAATACAATATAATATGTGTGTAGGGTATCCCAGGCGTCTTTTGCACTTTCTCTGCACCTCTGAATATGTAATTATTAATTACTTGGATAAATAAGAAAATAAAAGAAACTTGTCCAAGTAGGAAAATTAGAGTCAATCAAGGGAGAAGTTTCCTTTATGTTTTATTTTCCTTTTTCCTAAATGGTTTCAATTTCGCTTCGAATTTATTGTGATATTTTTTTCCCATCTGCAATAATTAACGGCAGAAAGAAAGTGCGTGACTTTCGGGACATCCTGTAAAAAATATAACACAATGCAGTGCAACGCAATGCATTGCAACGCAATGTCGTATGATTTCGTATTACGCTGCACAGCAGGATTTGGCGTAAAGTGTAATCTATAAAAATATCTCTGCTCTGGAGCAAACGATAATACAATAATAAATATCTCGAAGTTCGCCGAGAAATCGATCCTCGCATTGAACAAAATTTTTAATGTACTCGCGGAGGAGTAGGACAGAGGAAAGAGAATTCTTCGCTTCGTTTCTAAGCAAAGAATGTTGAATTCCTGACTCTTTGAGGAATAACAGGAACAATTTATGTGCCATGTGTAGTAATAATAACTAATGGATTAATGTAACGAGTGGTACAATATGGACGTTATCGTCAATTCCATATCGTCATTTCCATATCGATTAAAGAGTGATTAAAATGACGAATATTGTAATGCAGTAATTGTTTGTCTCTCGCATAAATTTACCGAATGCTCACTAATTGTTTTTACCTCTCAAATAGTTAGGATGATTATCATTTTAACAAATACAAAGTGCGTTCAATATAATTAAAATCTAAGAAGCCGTCTGTACGCTGCATTACGGAGCGTACGGATACGAGCCCCGCTTTTTTTTCGCAATAACAATTTTTTTTTTCTTTCGTGTCGGACGATCCATTCTTCTTATGCATATGGTAGAAACTCACTGCATGCTTACGTCACAACAATTCTTTTTGTACTTACACTTGCGCGCGTCACATTGTTCTGATATTACAAAAAAATTAGGCGAAGTCACGTCGTATACATGCATTATAAAATTCACAAAATGCAGTATAAGCAAATTTAGACTTTCAAATCCTAAGTAGAATCGCTTCGGAAGCCTTAACATCTTGAAAACAAACACCACCATATCAGAATTTCTCTGATTCCAAAGGATAACTTTGATCAAAACGAAGTAACTTCTTTATTTTCATTTTAATCACGATTTATTCACGATTATAACAAAAAGCAGTTTTTTTGGAAAAGATACCGAGGTGGAATTGAATGAAAGTGGATTTCATCAGGAAAAAAATTTTGTAGAAAAAAATTTTTTTATAAAAGAAATTTTTATAAAAAGACATCGTTTGAATTATTGAAATTATTTCCAAATTTAATTTTATCCTTAAGGATCAAAGTAACTCCAATCTGCGATCCTTACTTTGCAATTAATTAATTAATTATTCGCCATACTTATTCCGCATTAATTATTTCTTCTGCCGGTCGTACGTTAAGCACATAAGTATCGCCATTCATGAATGAGAGCTGTTAGCGACATAACTTTTTTTTAAAGGGGCGAGATGCGAACGGGACAGGTAGGAAATCCAAGTGCGTGACAAGACGACGAACAAATAGCGACACGTGCCGTCGACGTGTAGTGGCTTATCTCATTGTCGGCATTATACAGGTATATAATTTCATGATACTTAATGTTGTAATGTAATGTTTGGGGCGGACCAGCATATATATCTGCTTCTTTTTGGTAGTTCTTACCAAAGGTTCTCAGTTAAACCATTAGAGAGATATTGTCGTTCGGACGTTATTACATTGCTATTTGTGACGTATTATCAAGCTGACGCTTTACCTTCTCCCCCTTTTTCACCCTCTATCAGGACGTCGCCGTGCCGACTCGCACTTTCAGGTGCCTGACCTTCCAGGTCGCGGTGTTTCGAGTCGCGGTGCTTTTTGATACCGCGCTTGATATTTTGATATCGTATCGGATATATGAGAGAGAATGAACGTTCGTTTTTTTTACGAGCATCGACGAGTAGCGTAATCGATCATCTGCAGCATCGGTAGATCGAAAAGCAATAATCAACGTTTTGCGTTTTGTTGCGTGGAACGGTGCTATCCCAATGGAAAGAAAGACACTGCGCGGTGGGACATCTCGCTTCGAGATATATAAGCGTTAAGAAAATACATTATTGTCAAAAACACGACACCATCCCTTCGCTTGTATATTTCGCGTGTTGCGGCGTCTCTATCTATAAACATTATATAGGTGTACACATCTTCCCTTTCTCTCTTTTTTTTTTCCTCTCGCGTATGATCGTAAATTATGATGCATCATCGATAGAAAACTGCCATAAGTTTAATGGTCTAACCTTCTAAGAGTACATTTTTTTGAACTGATTTACCGAATACACAAATAGTTGAGATTTATACAGATAATACTCAATTTCCTTTACTTCAAATCTTTTTGAAACTTTTTTTTTATTCAAATTTATTCAACTTATTTCAAGCCCGGAAATGAATATTTATGTTATAGCAACATTCTATCGGAGGCGCAATGTGATCTGAACTGCTCACTCTGAAAGTAATAAAGTAAGTCGAATTTTGAAGATCGCAAGACAAGTACGTTGTACCCTATTAGGTCATTATTCGACAAATCTTCGTTTCTTATTCGATTGATCTTCAAAATTTGATTTACGTTATCTTCGCCCGATAAAACCGCCCACGTTTATTGGTTGTTCCACGAGAAATCCACGGATCTATCGAGGATCACAGTCTCCGCCTGCGAAAATAATATATGCATTCGCATTAATTGTACATCACGCGTCATATATACAGATAATTGTATTTATTGAATCGTCGGTCCCTCGCATTCTCGATAACCTGAACTCCCATCGCCGTTGTGCCATCCTTTCGAGATGAAGTGCCCATTCGCACCTTGGCAATCTGCTAGGCTCGCCGTCAAACGTAACGTAATTGTCGATCGATTAGATTAAAGAGCAACAGAATTTATTGTCTGTCTCTGTGCAGCCGTCAATCACCGTTTCATCCGACGAGTGCTCCAGGCCGCAATCGCTTTTCCACGTTTTGCTCGTACTTTAAAAAGAAAAATAATCGTGTCGTCCGGATCTCGAAACACGCGCATTTCACCTGGAGTCTCTTGTAAAAAAAAAAAAATTATCATTCATTCTTTCTATCTCTCTTTTTTTCTTTCTCCCATTTTACCATTTAGCGCAGTACGTACGATCAATCGGTAAAACGATTTCAAAGTATTTAAATTCCTCACGGTAGTTTGGAGACTAACGAATTTAAATAAGAAACAGAATTATGAAATACAAATCGATATATATATATATATATATATATATATATATATATATAATATAAAAATATATATTAAAATGAGAAAAAAAACATTTAATTTTGTACACGTGAATTCTTTCTTAAATCCGTATTCTATATAGAGATAGTAGTCTTATTTCAATAATTTAATCACGCACGCAAAAAATGGAACACAATTACTCCGACTGATAGTAGATGCGCTCGCGCTGTCAATCTTCAACTTCCGCTTCGTGCCAGGTCGGAAACTGCGCGCGCGTGCATGCGTGCGTGCATGCGTGCGTTCATACGTACGTACGTGTATATGTGTGTGTGAAGCACGGGCGGCGGAGAGGGCATGTATGTACATACAATGTATTAAATATGTGTGTATATATATATATATATATATATATATATATATATATATATGACTATCTACAGCGTATTTCACATATGTTTTCTTCTTTCTTCTTTTTCGTGGTAGCAACATAATCACGTATAGTATATGATAATCCACGTGTACAGCTTTTGCCGTTTTTATACTTGCGACCGTCTCTCTTTTTATCTGCCGCTATTAGATACTACCGTTTATATCGCGCGTGTTAAGCGCGCGGGGCTTGTTTTTCTCTTATAACACGTCTAAAGGTACATACATACCACGACGATAATGCGCACGTAATAACTTATACGCTCCTGAACGCCGAGCGATACTGATTGTGCGACGGCGGAAACACCATGCCATCCTTGTTTCTCACGCGAGGGATCGCGATCGTACAACCCTTTCGTGCGTCGCGTTAATCACCCTGGTTGAAATCGTAAGAGGATCATTTTCTTTTCTTCATTATATCTTTTCTATCTACTATAAATCATCGCCGCATATCCAATGATCACATCTGCCAATTATCACAATGGAAACTGTGGCCATTGAGGATGTAACACGAGGGATTGTCGTAGTTGTCGTAGATTATTATCAATTCGTCTAAGACTTCGTCAACTCACTGGATCACAAACAATCTCATTTAGATCGTTAGAATATCCTTCGGTAACCAAGGAATGAACGCCACGCGGCCATTTTTCCAAATCGCTCTGCTCGAATTGTTCCCACAGGGGAGCCGTGATACGACACTCGAAATATTTAGACTGTCAGCTTTTCGAGGCATCGCTTTTTCAACCAGGGTGCTCGCCCACTCGACGTCGATCGATTACAAAAACGCGATGGATGCCGCGATTATCGGGCGCCCTACTCACGCCGGGTACCAAAGCGCAAGTGTCAATCACTCTTCAGCGTGGTCGTCGGCGTACCCGCTCTAAAGTTACTAAGAATCGAGGAGGTGATGACGATGAGGAGGGCGACGGCAAGGACGGGGTACGGTGGTGTGTCTACTACGTTGGCATTTTTGCGTGTAACAAGCGGTAAAAACATTCGAAGTACGATACCTTTCATGCGCGTCGCGTCTCAAGAAAAGACAATCGACGCAAAAGGAATATCATATAATAATATATAATAACATATGTATATGTATGTATGTATATATATATATATATATATATCACGCACATATATCATATATGCTAATATACATATGCACATATTGTATATACTAATATATACTTCAGGACTTTCTCGCGGGGACGCTCAAAGGGGCGTGAAAAGCTAGGTAACTTCTAAAATTCTCCGCTCCGTAAAGTTGCCGGGGGAAGGGAGATAAAGATTGAGGGTACGTAAAAGTTTAAACGAAGCTCGGTTGATTGTTCTAGTTGGCGGCTGATCGCGCCTCCCTTCTCCTTCTCCTTTCTCCTCCCTCCCCCGCAGTTTGGACATATTCTTTCTCTTTCAATTTCTTTTTTTCTTTTCTTCGTTACCTTTTCTTTTTTTTTTACCGTTATAGCTAAAAACTTCAAGTACTCGTCTAAGATTAGTCCGAAGGAGCGCGAGGTGTATCTGTGTATATAATGCGTGTACGTATGTGCAAAATTCGCGGAAGAAAGTCTCTCTTCTCGGTTTTCCGGAAGCTTTCTCTACTCACGGCGGGGGGACTCGGAGACCTCCCCCCTTCGAAGCCAAAAGGTTTCCGGTGCCTTCCCAATTCTCTATTTGCGTTACTTACGCGCAAAATCCTCGACACGTCGCTCGCGAAGCCTTAGCAATAAAGTCGGTTTCGCGCGATTGAAAATGTGTGCGATTCGCTTCCGCGATCTCACAGCGTGCCACGATCGGTCGGCCGGTCGATCGGTCGGTCGTCGATGAGTGTTTCATTTTTCCCTCGACGGCCCTGGATACAGTAGTTTTATGGAGCATGAAACGACTTCTCGTTACGATCCTACGAAGTCGAGGAACTTGGGTGGCGGATCCGTTTGTCCTTCTTCCGTTCGAGGATCCTCCGTTATTTCAGGTATCTTCGAAATCCTATCCTTTGATTCCCGAACTAATTTTTCGACGTTAAAATCGTCACGAATTCTAAAACATGATGGATCCCAATTAATTCAATGCTGAATAACTTAATAATAAATGATTGTATAAAAATGCTAAATTTTTTTTTAAATTGAATCTCAGATTCAGATTTAGAAAATATGTAATATTCGCGGGTACTTTATTAAGCAAGAATTAATTGCAAAGCTTAATGAAAACATTGAATATGTATATGCACACAATTTGCTCTATTTTTATTATTATGTTTATAGTTTCATTGATTAAACTCATTCTAGATAATACATAATTCGCGTTATGTTTAAAATACTAATTCTACTAAATACATATTATTTTCCATATTTTTTAATCGTCTACGCCGCTCTTTCTATTTAAATTTTATATAAAGCTATTATTCAGATTACAAAAGCAGATTGCAAAAGCAACAAATATTCAAATTCATTCACGTCTATTATCAAAAAACTCGGACGTGATGGGATTCTACTGAAACTATGTATTTACATTTATATTAATATTTTATTTTAGAAACAGCTGTGTTACGCGAATAATATTATTATAACAGTAAATATATTAGATTGTATTTTTTTCAAAATCAAAATGACATAAGCAAATTATAACTATTTATTAGATAACGCTCAAAAACACATTACCTTCGTAGTTGACCATTCCGTCGCCGTCTAGATCCGCCTCTTTAATCATGTCGTCGACTTCCTCCTCGGATAACTTCTCGCCGAGATTCGTCATTACATGTCGCAGCTCTTTCGAAGAGATTAAGCCGTCGTTGTTCTTATCGAACACCCTGAAAAGGAAACGCGAAGAATGGCTAAATTTCCGGGCTTATCTACATCTTAAAAGCACAATTTTCCTCGCGAGCAAACGTTTCCTCGGGACGACGTTCTTTCAATGATGCAATTGCCTCGGGGACAATTAGATCCCCGAAGTTTCTTATATAGCCAGAGCTTATTACCGGAACGCCTCGCGAAGTTCGTCCTCCCCGTCGGCGCCCTTCATCTTCTTCGACATCAATTGCAGAAATTCGTTGAACTCAATGGTGCCGTTTCCATCCTGATCCACCTCGTTCACCATGTCGCGCAGTTCCGTCTCTGAAAGGGGCGCACCGCCACTCGCTTTATACATCGCCGTTTCACAGAATGCATCCCGGATGCATCCGAGAGATTCGCGAATGGAAAGTGACTCACCCGATGGTCTTTGACCGAGAGACCGCATAACAACCCCCAATTCCGCCATCGTAATCGTGCCGTCCTCGTCCTTATCAAAGAGCATGAATGCCTCTTTGAATTCTGAAATGATGACGGAGTTTCTCGCCGTTATCGTGCCGATCGTTTCCGGCAAATTCGAGACATAAATAGCTAATTGTTCGGTAAACTCCAAGTAATTTTACGGGCGTCTTTTATTATGCGCCTGAGTAATTGCGAAATACGTGATAAAAACATGTAATATATTTGCGCAACAATTTAATTAACGCGCGTCAGAAATCGTGATAGAATTTTATATATAACTTATTTAAATTTTATATATAACATATGTTATAGATTTACGTGTATACACTTAGTATATATATATATTTTTTAATACATATTCTGATTTTTCAAATATTTTTTGTATAACAAAACATCTAAAATTATAAAATGAAATATATTATAGAATTTTATCCTCAATTCTAACAAAAGTTCATTTAAAATGGTTTTACATGTTTCAAACTATTAATTCTGAGATTTTAGATCGGTAACTATTTTGTATAGAACTTTTCGTGCTAAAATAATTTTTTAAACTGATATTATTTGATTAATTAAAGGAAGAAAGAACGTTTAAATTTAAAGTTAGGAATAATTTGTTGTGCGAGGTTTTCTTATCTTGACTTTTCCATCTCATTTCTTTCCAATATTATTATAAAGGACAAGATTATAACTAGAAAACTGTGTCGCAAAAAGTTAGATCATAAGTTAAACATAATCGATATCGCGTGTCAACGATGATGCCATTACGAATAATGAGTCATCCGCGTGCAGTGAACTATCAACATCAATTATTCGTATTCCGCAAATTTGCTCGTTTAGATTATCTAGGAGACCAGCTCTCATTGTTAGTATTTTGAATTTATTATGTTCCGTTCTTTATAAATTATTTCTAACTCTCCATTTTAACTGACTCGGCATCGGAGATATTAGGTAAACAGGAAAAAACTGTTGCCAACTGGCACGCATTTACGCTTACGATTCATAGCAATAAGTTTCATGTCTTTCATGTATCTGACGGCGCATCCAAAACGTCATTCTTACATCTCAACTAAATGAATGAAGATAATAACACTTATTCAAACAATAAAGATATTAATTTCCAAGAAAATCATTAATGATACACAAAGAGTCTTGGATGCTGCATGACACAAAATATTTTGTTAGATTTAAATAAATTATTTTGTGTATTGGAAGTTTCAAAAAACCTTTACTTTTTAATTGAACCATGAAAATTAATTATTGCTGACTAATAAATAATTATTGCTAAATGATCTGTATAATTGTACTGTAAACTCACCTGCTACCTGATCTTCTGTAAGTCCATATTCGGACTGAAACAAAAAAAAAAGGAGAACAAACGATAGATAAAATCCTATCATTTTACCCTGCATATCTACGAGTTGTATTTTTGTATTATGAATGCATATAACGCCAAATGCCATCGAAAGATATTGCCTCTTAATTGTAGGGAAACGACCTTGCTTTAACTATTACTCTTCTATGATCTGCTCTCGTACGTTATAGAGGAGATATTGAAGAAATTTTGGCGAGATGCCCATCTCTAGAGGCTCCAACGCGAGGGGAGGTCGAGTAATGAATTATTAATAATAACATGTCGCAACGTGATAGCGAGTCCCGCGACAAAACGGCGCAACTGGCTGCTCGAACGCGGTCCATTTCAATGACGGTCTCACGATTCTTCCGAAGAAAATTTTCTTTTTTAATCTCCACGCGTTCCACTTCAATGACGGTCTCACGATTCTCCCGAAGAAAATTTTTTTTTTAATTTCCACGCGTTCCACTTCAATGGCGATCTCACGATTTTCTCGAAGAAAATTTTCTTTTTTAATTTCCACGCGTTCCACTTCAATGATGGTCTCACGATTCTCCCGAAGAAAATTTTTTTTTTTAATCTCCACGCGTTCCACTTCAATGACGGTCTCACGATTCTCCCGAAGAAAATTTTCTTTTTTAATTTCCACGCGTTTCACTTCAATGACGGTCTCACGATTCTCTCGAAGAAAAAATTTTTTTTTTAATATCCACGCGTTCCACTTCAATGACGGTCTCATGATTCTCCCGAAGAAAATTTTCTTTTTTAATTTTCACGCGTTCCATTTCAATGACGGTCTTACGATTCTCTCGAAGAAAAAATTTTTTTTTTAATATCCACGTGTTCCACTTCAATGACGGTCTCACGATTTTCCCGAAGAAAATTTTATTTTTTAATCTCCACGCGTTCCACTTCAATGACGATCTCACGATTCTCTCAAAGAAAAAATTTTTTTTTTAATATCCACGTGTTCCACTTCAATGACGATCCCACGATTTTCTCGAAGAGAATTTTTTTTTTAATTTTCTCACGTGTCTCACGCGCGTTGAGTTCTCCAGAAAGATTCTGTATTCTTACTTACGCTCAACTGTCTAATCTGACCGTCTATCGTGCTCGTCAATCTACGCAACTGTCCATACGCGTGAGTGTATCTCTTTTCCGTTTCCGCCATGGTCGCGTGTCACGCCGAGGAATATGCGCCGGAAGTGTCCGTTGGCGAGATTATTGCGAAGACGTTAACTGCGAATTCCGTGGCTACGTCTGCATCTTGTGGCTATTACCGTCGTGTCGCCGTCGAGACGACCGACATTTCGCTCCCATTACAGACGCGTCACGTGCGACGTGTTTCCGTCGATGCGTAAGAAGAAAAAGAAAAAGAAAGCGTAAGCTGCGCTTTCCCGGGATGGGGGGGGGGGGGATCGAAGCGTATACGTAGATATATAATGTATATATGTATATATGTATATATGTATTCGCGGCGCGACGGATTCGTCGGAAACTGCTCGGAGCCGAACTAATATTTATCGACTACGAGCTCTCTTTCAAGGCCGCCGCTGGTACCGAGAGATACAGAGAGAGGTCATATCCGAAAGACACCGAAAGAGGCTTCTCGCCGTCGATCACGATTACTTTTCGGATGGATAAAATCCGAGAAGATGACGCTTGGGACGACCGAGGGAGGCGATTCTAAGGCCCGCCCTTGCCTCGTCCCTCGTATTTCTCCGGTAAGATGAAACGCCGAGAGTCGACGATCACGTCGGATCAAGCGGCCGATGTGCACAATATTCCGCGGCAATCACACGGGCGACACTACTCGAGGATGCGATAGCTCACGGATGAGTAAAAATAGCCGTTTGCCGCCGTCGTGCGTTAAGCAAGTAGAGAAATACGCGTGCTCGGAGCACGAACTTCGCGCTTCCCGCGATTTCGAGCGGGTGAAGTTGAGGAATGTGCCGGTTTCCGTTTCGCTTCGCTTCCCACGTCGCTTCGCTTCGCTCTTGAAAAATTCCTTCGCGATCGTATACGTGATCGTTACTTCGCGTGCGCCTCGAAGACGACGGTGACACAAGACTCGCTGCCGCGGCTTCCTGAGCTTTGGTGGTCGAGCACAAGTCGGATACAAGAGAGATGTCTACACAGATGACAAAGCCGTGTGTGTTCGGGACTCTCTTTGGCAACCTTAGTCTGTTTTTAACTACGAGGTCCCCTCTACGGTTAGATGCTAGGTGTGACTACTCCCTTCCCCATTTCCCGAGATTGCACGAACAGATACTTTGCTCGTTGTGTCATTTTTCCGCTTTCCTAGTACAGGGATGCGCTTCCGACAACCATTCGTATTGTTTTCAATTCAACTCTTCATAATTCAAATCTTTTTCATGTTTGACAAAATTTGAAAAAATTTATGTAACTTGCCTTGCATCGGTCTTGTAACATAAATTAAGAGAATTAATTTTTAATTTTTACATATTTTACTGCAAAAGACAGACTACTGATATGTAAAATTTCTAACTCCTTTTTTTTATTATAAAATTATTTATATTTAGATATTCATAGATAAACATAATAGATCTAAAAGAATAATATTAATAATTGCTTATATAATATTAATAACAAAAAATATTCAATCAATACACAGCATACACAGCACCGTTTAACATCGATAAAAATTTATTTACAGTATTCATACAAAATTACTTAAAGTATTTCCACTAAAAAATATGTTAATATAGGTAAATAATTTATATCGGAATAATTTTCTAAATATAAATTGATATCTACAGCAATTAATTTAAAAAAAAATTACATTTATAGTATAATTAAAAATAACAATTAAATTCTATTTATAGATATAAAAGAAAATAAAATTCTCGATAAATGGCTATTTTTACGTATGTAATGAGAAAATTATACGAAACGCATAAAACGAGGCATGCGTAATAAATAATTAGCCGTATAATAACACGAGTTTATAATGAATATGGAATAATTGTATACTAGAATCTGTGCACATGCAATTTGCATGAGATCAAATATCAAATCTATTTGATGTTGTCAGCAATCTCAACCGGAAATATCATCTCAAAATAGAGCAATGCGATCGGGGAGTTGTCGCTAATTATGCCAATCCGAGTAAATGACAGTACGGTGTTATTTTCCTTCGGTGTGTCTTGACGCGCGGCGTATATTAGCCGAACATGAAGAAACTTATCGATCGCTCATCGCGTATTCAACTGGGTCAGATCGTGCCATATTTATTGCCGATGTGCACGCATTACGCGAAGCGCACGCCACGTTGACAAAGGCGGCTGACGTAATTCGATCCATCACGAGCCACCGATAACTTCGCTCTCACCTCTATGAACACAAAATAATTAAGTGACCTATTCAAATGCAAATCGTTTGGGAAGATCGTGCTAATGACCTTAGGGTTGGTAAGGGCTGAATAATCGATCGGAATTAGCTGGTCGTACACGGCAATAACATTTCTCAGACAATTTCAACCCTCGTAAGAGATATTCGAGAGAGATATTAAGTTCAGCTTTCAATTCGGTTCTTACCAAATCGAAAGATGACTTTTAAAAATTTTTTAAAATTTTAAGGAAAGTTATGTTTTCTTAAATAATTGAGCAATATTGAGCCATGTATTAAAATCCTGAGGAGATCAAAATCGTGCTGTTGCATAATTTAATTCTTACCAAAACAAAAGTGATTTTTAGGAAAAATTTTAAGGGAAGTCATGGTTTCTTAAATAATTGGCAATATTGAGCCATGTATTAAAATCCTGAGGAGATCAAAATCGTGCTATTGCATAATTTAATCTTTACCAAATCAAAGGTGACTTTTAGGAAAAATTTTAAGGGAAGTCATGGTTTCTTAAATAATTGGCAATATTGAACCATGTATTAAAATCCTAAGGAGATAAAAATCGTGCTGTTGCATAATTTAATCCTTACCAAATCAAAGGTGACTTTTAGGAATAATTTTAAGGGAAGTCATGGTTTCTTAAATAATTGGCAATATTGAGCCACGTATTAGGATCCTGAAGAGATAAAAATCGTGCTGTTGCTCACCAGATTAATGGTAACGATGAGATCATACTGTTGCCGTTGTCCCTTCTTCTTGTTCTTGCCGGTCTTCACGGAGGCCGCCTTAGGTGTCACTTTCACTTGGCCTTTCTGAGCTGTCGGCTTTTGGGCCGGTTTCGCCGCGACCTTAGCACCCGGCGCGACCTTCTGACCAGCCGCCGGCGCTTTCTGACCGGAAGCACCTTTTTGGTTTACATGACCCACGCCATCCGCCGGTTTGTTGCGTGCCTGTAGTTCAAAAGACAAGATCTCCATTAGGCATTAGCCACGAGGGTTTTCGTCGGAAGTAATTTGACGGATATACGACGGAATGTACGTATAGATACGGTTATCATCAAAGTGAGGCGTGAGATCAAGGTTCTTTTCTTCTTGTCTTTTTTTCTGTTCACTATATTTACGAGTTTTGCAAACAGATTCACGAAATCGACGATAAATATTTTGTAGAATGTTTGATTATAATAAATTCCCTTTTTATCAGAAAAATTTAAAAATCACAATTTTTTTATCAAAAATTTAAAATTATATGTTTTACTATGTATATTTTGTAAGTATATCATAATTGTATTACCGAGGTAACATAGTATCTAAATCTCGACACATCGCGTTTAATTACGTCTATTACCGTTATGGTTAATCCTATCATGTCAGCGTACTTATAACCGTCGCGGTATCAAAACCGTTTTAACATTTTTGCGAGTTATTCTATACGTCAACCCGTTTATATTTCGTAGGCGGAAATTTATACTGCTTGAAAAATATGAGAATAGATTCTACGAATAGCGAGTCCGAAGTGAGCCGCGGGAAGTACGTTGACCGTTTCGTCAATAATTCGATACAAAAGAATTCGTTTAAATCGGGACCGAGTAGTGCGACGAATGTTTAGACTTGATCTAAAAATAGCCTTTTCAATTAATAATCAGATGAAGAGATTGAATGCTTCGCGTGGACGAGAATGCCGGAGATAATTATAGATCTCACTGTCTAATGCGGTCTTAATAGAGTCTACCTATACTCACGAATTAAAAATATGTAATTTTTATTAAGATTTTTCAAGCGACAAGCTATGGAATTTCTACTCTCGTGTTCTACAAGAGATAATCTGATACTTACGCTTTATATAGTTATTTGTTGATTATCCGTAGACAGCTTCCATTCTCATACATTTTTAACATATTAGAAAACATAAATCCATGCTTCGAAAATTGTTTTCTATTTCTATATTAAGAATTTAAAAACTTTAATTTAAATACTGAATTACATATTATCTAATGATGAATTATTAAAGAAAAAATATCTACTAGAAACGAACATTTTGTAGCTTGAGTTATAAATTCTAAATTTACATGACTATTCTAAATTTGTCTATACTATGAAAATGTAAATATAAAAATAATTACAAAATATTATGACGAGTTGAATTATATAGAACTAATAATAGCATTCCTCATGAATGAAACAATGGCCTAATGCACTAAATGCAGCGACTGTGAAGCAAAGTATACTTTTGAACAAGCGGACTAAAGTCCGTAACAATAAAATAAAATAAATTGCGTGCGGAATATTACGTCCCAATATGGTATAATTAGTGTTCTCCAGAGTTTTTATTAAGGTCATTTTAATCGAACTTTTCAGCAGAAATATTCTACATCTTAAGCTGTTAATAAGCAAAGTTTCGGACCAAGGTACAGTTTATATTTAACTTTCTTATACTCGGGTTTATTTTGTCTCTTCAATATCTTGAAATTGACTCTTAAAATACTCGAACATCGTGTCTTCCCATTTTATATCGTATATCGATATATCACGACAATTTTATGCCGCAACGGCCGCGGGCTGCATTTTTCAATATTCAGACGGGCCAACAAGTGTTAAGCACCGAGCGCACAGAGTCCTCTTCCGTCCCGGTGACAATCCGGTGACAATCTCGGTAATAACCAGGGTCGGTTGTCGCGAGAGATTCGTATGAAAACATGGAAAGTGGCCGGCACATCGACCGGGCACGTTCGTTGAGCGCGATCGTTCGTTGCGCATGCGACGCCACGAACGGATCGATCGCGCGGCCGTGTATCAAAAAGTGTATCAAAACAAATGGAGTATCGTGTTTAATAGGAGACCCGTACGTACACCCTCGGATCCGCGCCCCATCGAGAGAAAATGCGTTAATGCGAATCGAATTATTTGCCCGCACCCCCAGAGAGAGAGAGAGAGAGAGAGAGAGAGAGAGAGAGAGAGAGAGAGAGAGACACGCGTCCAGAGAGAGAGAGAGAGAGAGAGAGAGAGAGACGCGTGCTTATCTTCCTTTATTGTTCCTTTTTTCTTATTTTTCCCCGCTGAGTTGCGCAAGCGCGCGTTTTAGAAAATTAAACTGCAACTCGATCAGATTCGAAGATACCAATCTCACATTTGAGATTGATACGTTTTAACCGATATATCCAAATCCATTTACTAGGCCATTCGTAGGAATCCTTGAAATTTAATGTATGCCCCTAGCTGTGGAAACCAGTTGTAACTTTCAGTTGTAACTTTATTAACATGTACTATATTTGTCTTCTGTTTAACCAATAATCAGCCTGCTTTCTTCACGTACAAGCATTGTTTCACGGTGTAAAACGAAACGAAGTTTAGTTGTAGCATCCCTGGATTGCTGGAATTAAATGCTCAAATGCTTCGTTCCTTCCCGCGGCGCTTTATAAGTGAAGTGCCACTAAATTTTTCTTTTTTCATTCAAACAAACATAAACATCAGATGTTAAATTTCTTTTTGGAAATCTCGTAAAAAATTTCCACACGTCTTTGTATTTATTGCCATTGCGATTAATAATCATCTCAGACTATTCGCAACAATTCGTCGTATCTTCCATATGTCCTTATGTCGTTTACGTAATTGATATATATATAGCTTACAGTTTAGCGGCAGCTCGGCAGAATATGAAAGCGGGATTAGGACGGGCGCTTAGAAGCTTGTTAATTTGAATCCCTGCAAGTCGTACACGTTTCGCAGATCCCCACGCAACCACCGACGTGTACGTGCCGTTTATCTTCCCGAAAAACCGAAAACACCGAAGAGATCGATATATATATATATATATATATATATATATATATATATATATATACTCGCGTAGTCAAGTCGCGGCAAGTCGACTCGCTCGGGGGTTCAAGACCACTCGATAGTATCCGTTACCGCGTGCCTATAAAGCCCGTTTTTCCCCACTGAAAGAAGCGAGCCGCTCGTCGTCGGACAGGGGCCTCGCCCCCGAGGGGGGGGGGGAAATTAATAACGATCGCTAATGGGCGCTTACGAAAGTTCGTCGGCGGCGCGGCGCGGCGGGGGGGGGGGGCGCGTAGAGGGTTGCAGAGGGCGGATGACTTACTTTCATCCGGTCGATCAGATCGAATGGCGCGTGCATCGTGTTCATTTATCGTCAGCACATAGTGTGTCACGGTAACACGTTTGTACGTCGGTGTGTACGTTGAGTAGCGACCGCTTGTACGGAAATTGCGGATTTGGGTCGCTGACTGCGGGCGTTTTACATTACGGAATGGTGCGACTAAAGGGGCCGTTGATTAGCCTTCAGCTTCAGATCGATCCTCGACAGGTTCCAAACGACGCCCTCCGATAATCATTACATATCGTCGATCTATGCTTACGTCGTCCCGCGACGCGTACGTAGATTGAAAACGATATTACATCATATGGAGATATGGCGAATAATAAATCGAGAGAGTAAACTCCGCATAATATAAAATATGCTAAATGCATCGTGAGGAATGAAAAGGGAAATATTAATTTAATAACGCTGGAAGCTTAAGCGATAAAGCTTATTTGCATATTGCAGGGAAAATATAAAGATGCGAAGCGTAGAAATTATTTTTGGCGCTTTGCTCACAGTTAGTACGTCCAGTTTGCATTATACGCGATAAATTTCTGTTGACCTGAAATGATTAATTTCATAATTGGGTTATGTTTAACTTTCACTCTTTGACTTTGCATTTTGGGGAAACGATCATTGAAATATTATTAATATGATGCTATTAAGCTTATCGCCTGCAGTGTGTAAATATTTGAGCTAAGATGATAATTACATAATACATAATTTCGAATTCATTTCATTTCATTTTGAACCGTATCATTAACGCTTTTCATAGTTTTGATATTCGTTATGATATTCGTCGGGGTTATATTTCTGATAGATATCAAGAATCTAAACACTTCAGAATGCTGCAGAATTTGTCGAAATTGATTGGCACGTTAAAGAGAGTAACGACTATTTATAAAGCCATTTATCATCAAACTTGTTTCCGTCGTCTTGCTATCATCGCCCAATTAGATAAAATCTCGAGTTCACTTGCTGTGCACATCAGCGAGCTTTGTAGCATTGTTGCAAGCTTGAAAAATGAGTTTCTCAAACTTCTTTTTTCTCAGGCCACGAGACACAGTTAAGCTTTTTCTAACAGGGGAAACGAGGGTCGCGTGAAGTGAACTCGCGTGCCGCACGTTGTAAAGCTTTATCTAGATCGTTGCCTTCTTAGGTAACGTTGATGATGTGCACGCCATTTTTTTTCCTTCGGCAATGCAGTTAGCTTTGTTCTTCCTCCGTTATATTATTTTCTCCCTTAAAAGTGTGACAATAACCGAATGCAGAAATGGCTGTGGAAAATACTCTTGTGGGTATCACACCAGTTCATCTTGTCACGTCGTAGCTGAATGCATCTTCTTATATTATGATCAACGTTATACGTACCTATCACGAAGACACACGATACTTTTGAAGAATGACGTTCGTATAATGCGGGGGTTGCGATATGAAATATGCTTCCTGCTGTAAAATACCGTGTCCTCCGGTTACAAGTATAGTTGCGATCTATTGAATATCATACTGGTAAATAAAAAAAAGGATATTGAGAATAATTTCCATAACTCAGTTATGAATGACTCGAACGCCAACTCGATCTGTTAGTGATCTGGTTACTATCGGTTTCATACGTGACAAATCTTGACATGACCTTTTTTTATTACATTTACATGCAGCGAGTAAGGATGTAACTACATCGGTAAAGAAATTACGTAATTACGTATCAATTTTCTTTAAAGAACAAAAATCTGCACATTTTTAATAATTGATGTTTAATTCACATAGATTCTTTATAGATTTCTTATAGATTTCTTTATAGTTTAGTCTAATATTTAATTATAATTTAATTATATATATAAAAATTATTTAAAATATTAATGTATTAAACTTTTTAATCTCTCTCTGATTTGGTTAAACAGAGATAAAATCCATCGGTAATGATATATATATATATATATATATATATTTGCAATACACATTATCCACGACTCTGTCGATTTAATTTCGTGGCTCCTTGGCTGCGTGATCACAAACACATGCATCGCACGGCGTTATTCCTCGTCTCGGACATTTCACCCACTCAAATTTTACCGGGAGTGTTTGCGAGCGAGACCCGGAAACCTCTTTCGAAGAATCAATAATTGGGAATGATTGCGGCTGCCCTTGAAATCGCTATACTTTGCGAAACACTGGAGCATCATAAAGACCGAATAAAGACAACAGTGATTGCGAAAGTGCAATCCGAGTGTGGTTTTCATCGATCTCATTTGTTCGAATCGTGGAGCTATCGAATATTCAACATGCCGTGTTTCTTGGGTGCCAATTATCTTCTTTCAATTGTAAATTTGGAGCAAGGCATCTCGACGCGATAGCGATGGATATCGATTTTTAAGCGATGAAAATCAGCCGGGAAACAAGTTGCCCATTTCAAGTTGACGATATATGCATACGCGATTGCTATATAGCGAAACAAAATGGAATTTCTTAAACCTCTGTTCAGCCGCGCTGCCGCCGGATAGCCGAGAACGAAACTCGCGCCGAAACTGCGAGCCCTCGTTAAAATTGCAAAGCCATCGATGGCCTAGATTTTCCAGATTAGAATAATGTCTCCCGCGGCAAGATTTACGAGCGCGAACCCGCGATTTCAAGCCATCAGGACGACTAATCGGAGAAGTATCGATCAAGAACGAGCGATATTCGTCGCTCAATTTGTCATATGCGGAGACAATCGCGGAATCGGATCGGATTGAAAAAGCGCCTCGTTCTTGAGGCGTGTCACTGCACTTCCCTAGCAAGGTCTAGAACCGGCTGATTAATAATTAAATCAAATAACGCAAAGCCGCTTCAGCGGGCGAGCGGGGGGGGGAGGGGGGGGACGGCACCGTTGGTCAAAGGCATCGATCCCCCCACACAGTCTCGATTCTAGACCGACTGTGCGCGACGGTTAACGCTCGTTTCGTGACGATCTCTCCTTTGTCCTCGTGAACGAACGATTAATCTTTGCTAACAATGAGAATTAAGGGAGTGCGCGCCGGATTCAGGAATCACTCAACGCGATCGAGAGACCGAGCGTGCCCGCCTTTTAAATCACTACGATTAATTGCGATCGTTCTCAAGATGCCTATCTCCGAAATGAGATTTCGAAGGAGAGACTCGATCGTTATACGTTACGATACGTTAAACGCGAAATCTTTTTACACACTCCGACACAACCTCGATCCACTTTTATTCCTTCTTTTGTCTTCCCTTTTGACTCGTGGCTCGATGAACGGTACGTTAAATCACAATAGACAATGCCGGATTAGCAAACGCAATATTCGACCGTGACTACGACGGAAAACTTTGCACTTGTAAATCTCATAGCGTTAACTCGCGAGAATTTCTTTTCTCTCGCTTACTTTTCTCTTGAATGAAATGAGCTCTTCGGAGCCAGAAAGGCGACATAAGCTACATACGTTAAAACGTGCGGAGAGCGGAGAGATTTATAAAAAAATTGCTCATCCTGTGAGTGTTTCCTTTTGATGAACAATTCCGTTGCATCTACCTCTTTAT
Source organism: Pogonomyrmex barbatus (assembly GCF_055798465.1). NCBI lineage: Eukaryota > Metazoa > Arthropoda > Insecta > Hymenoptera > Formicidae > Pogonomyrmex > Pogonomyrmex barbatus. The sequence goes on from NW_028297160.1 coordinate 8,980,721, forward strand.
TTTCAATAATTTAACGGCCTAATAAACATTGTGTGGAATTATTATTGCAGTAAAGCGTTTCGCGTTAAATCTTACAATATTAATCTCGAAGATTTTCTTTATTCTCTTTTTCGCACTCATTTTATGGACAGTCTCTTTAAAAAGTACAGAGAGTGGAAGGGGGTAATTTATGTCTGTACTCGCAAAAAGCGGTAACGATTTTTCCCGCGTGTTTATCCTTTCGAAAAACAGTCCTTGACCTACAGTATTTACGGGTTGGAAATAGAAGCATCCACGCAAAATTTCGCGCTGTGTTGGACTTTAGTTAATACATATATCAATCGTGGCAACAATAAGGTATAATCAAGTAAACGATCGTCGTCTATTTACAATTGTTAATAACATTAACTCCGGCATTAAGCCTTGTATTAAGCCTCCTACGCTCATTACTTTGTTTACTGCCAGTGTTCTTCTTCAATTAAAAAAGATCACCTATTTTTTACGATTACTCCAGAGAAGCGTCCAAGTTCTGTAACAATGCCGAGCGTACTAAAAAGAAAAAACTCTCAGGTTCAATATGAGTAAAGTAGTAGTTAGAAAAAGCGCGAGTAGTACTTCGTTCAACGTCGTCCTCGGGGGGTGGATTTTCATTAATTGAAGACATAAAAACGACCGCGAGCGCTTCATTCTTGCGGTTGCTCGCGCGGTAAAAATAAACTTATGTACGCTCGAGTCAACAGCACTCGGCGGAATTGTGAGAGCCAGTAAAATTATTTATGACGAACCCATATGTAAAAGCGTATTTTTTTCTTCTACCGTTTTAAAATACATAAACGCTACTTCAGTAGTTTGTCCCGAGACTTTCATCCCCGGAGCTTACGAGCTCTTTTGATGCGGGGGGGCTCTAATTGCAAACTCGGCTTCGGATCTTTCCTTCAGTCGAGTGCGGATTAGATTTTCCCTTCCGGCATATGCGTGTCCACTTCATCGTATCATATCCAAAAAGCAGCAACGTGCCTGCTCGCGAACGCTGTGTGATAACTGCGCTACATAATCGTGCAGAAAAAAAGAAGGCCGCAATATTGGAGTCGCAGCATGCCAGGCGCGCGCGAGGAAAACGTTAGCGCAGAGGAAAAGCGTTGACTGGGGGCAAAAAAGAGCGAGTAATTAAGAACGTCGAAAGCACGGGGGAGGGGCGGGGGAGAGGGAGGGTGCGTCGAAAAAATGTTGCGGTTTTTCTGACGAGGCCGCGTCGTATAAATGCGCTCATTAGCGAGTCGCTTCTCGACGTATTCGTGTCGTCGCGTGCGCCGCAACGAGGACACATAAAGTTTCCCCCGACGAGCTCTTCCCTTTTTTCGTTTTTTTTTTCTCTCTTTCCTCCTTTTTCCCCGCGGGGCGGATTTCTAGTGTAATTGCGGTGGTCCCGAGTGATATACTTTCCCCTGAGTGATATACTTACTGTTCCGTTTCCCGCGGAAACTTCGCGGAAAGGATGAAGCGAGACGAGAGGAGGAGGGGAGGGGGAGGGGCACAGGGCATGCATTTTCGCGCGGTTGCATATTTATTCGTCAGCGAATAAAATTCCCCGAAGGGAAATGCGTGCCATGCGATACTACGGGGGCATCCTCGTCTGACTTTTTATTTCGAAAATCCGTTCGATCAAACGATCGGGATTACGTCGTCATCGAGCGATCGCAGCATGCACGATGGTATCGAAATTGGTGGCCGAGCCGATTACGTCATCGTAAACGTTATCGTAAACGCCATATCCGGAAACCCGTTCGAGATACGTTCGGTTCGTAGGAGGGTGGTGGAATTGCGGAAATCCTGAATGGAAACTCGTGGCACATCTTCGCGCGAGCGACAATAAGATTCGTCGGCGATCCGCTCGCGCTTCGAATGTTATTTATCGGCGAGCGAATGTTGCAGCAGATCGGCTCTGCGAAGGGGATTACCGAGCATTACTCTCGTTTGCAATCGCATCCGAATCGTGACGTTGCGAGCGGCAAATCATACAAATTATTACATTTCGCCCTGCGCGCTCCGCGCGCGCCCCTCCCCCCCTCCCCCCGAGCAAGGCGACGAGTGGGACGCGAGGGGGACCGGGAATTCGTTGTGACGATCTCGATTTGACGTCACAATCCGATTATCGGCTGCGATGATGGACCGGGGATCTTCAATGAAACAATCTGCAGATCAATGCCGAACGTTTTTTTTAGCGAGATGCGCGTGCTCTACGCCTCTACTCATGAACAATGGTATCTATGGTTTCTAAAAATGAGCAAGTAAGTAATAAATGATTGACTATATCTAGCTAAATAGCTAGTGACTAATCTCTCAACTAGATCTGGATTATTATCTTGGTATATACCTGGCTCAGGCTTCTAAAGCTACTTGTGCTGGCGCTGCGAGCCTGCAAACACAAGTACAGTATAGGTCACCAATTACCACGCCACTGTAGTTGGAAAAGTATAGAATAAAGATATAACACTGACGACACTACGGATACGTAGGTGTGTGTTGGTTGTGTTGGTGCACACAAGTGTGATTCGTGAATAGGTGAAAGTAGTACAGTAAGTAATGCGTGTCGTAAATGTCAGAAACGGAAACTCGCGCTTGATATGTGAATAACGCGTGCTGCAAGGAAAGTCTTTGTATACGTATTTTGCGTGATTCAAAAATCTGTTTAAAGCTGGAAGAACGGAAAAGTTCAAACTGATATCTGCAACTGACACTCTGGCATCGAAACGATTTTTTAATGACGTCGAAGCCGTCCATCACGGAACAATTGAAACCGAAAGAGAATTCGAAAAAGTTGGGCAACTTCTCAAATAAAATGAAAGATATATTCTGTAAACGATATATACGAATAATAATAAAAAATGTAAATAATAATTATGATCGAATTACGATTTGTCGATCATTGAACGAATTTCATATCGTTTCATGTCATACTTGCACATTTTGAAAATGTCAAAAAAACTCCATATTAAATTATTTAATAAAACTCAATCAATTGTTTCCTTTCATCAACATTCCTTTATTTAAATTTCTTGAAATTATATTATTTAAAAATAACTGTTTAAAAGTATATTATTCTTTAACTAGCGAGGCCACAGGTATATGTACGTGTTCAAAGACTTTCGGCTAAAAAAAAAAAGTGTACATTAAAACTGTGTCTTATATTCTTTGACATGTCGGAAATATATAGCGCATTAGCAGTGTCGCACATTTAAAAGTTATGACAGCGTAGCGTGAGTTACCAGGATGTGATTATCGCATAATCTCTCACGAGTGATCACTCGCGTGTACGATTAGCATCCGTCAAGAACTCAATTTCGTGCTCGGGTTGAGGCACCGGACTGTCAATTCGTGCATCAGACTTGATCCTTTCCAGGAGGATAAGTCCTGGATTGTTATTTATAACTCTGGTAATTTTGCAAATATATTTTAAAAAATACATCTATCTTCGTTCGTTATCAAGTCGTATAAAATTTTATACGAGAAATAAATCTAATGAGCGTCATACGTATACCGAAAGAAAGAAAAAATTTTGCAACGTTTTATTTAAAAATTTAACTTTAATCGCCAACGCTCTGAAGCGTGGAATAACAAAAGTTATAGCTTATAGTTTGAAAAGTAGGAAAACGTTCATATTTCACTTGTATCATTTAGAATTAATACGTACGCTGTCCGCATGAGAGTACAAATACAAGCGTAATTGCAATTCGTGAAAAACATCGCAACATCGCTACTATTTGATACGTTTATCATTGGACAAAGCTTTTTCTAAAGTTACGCTTAACTTAATTGATGATTCGCCTTCGTCCCCATTTATATTTGCGAGAAAAAAAAAAGGGCGGGAACTACCAAATCGGAAAGCTGTCACGTCAGCGAGTCGTGACGGGTTTACCGAGCGAAGTGCGACGCATCGATCGAATCTCGCTTTTGTGTTTCGACGGAACTGTTTCCTTTCTGACACACCCGGCCTGACCGTTTACATCGAGACCGACTGCTTGTTAACGTGGGACCTACGTTGTCTCTACGATGGTGTTATTTCGTCATTTCAATTTCAACTGAATGCCGCAAGACCTATCGTACTTGTTTTACGATTTTCCATCGTAGAAGAGTTTCTTAGATTTGCCTTAGAATTTGGAGAAAAAAAATAAACATACAAATTATTTTTCTATTAGGATATTATTTTTTTATTTTTATTTATAAAAATATATAGCGCGTGAGTAAACAGTTTTTATTCCAAATTTAATTTTACATACGAAATATGGATATTTAAAAAATAAATGTTAAATAAAAGGTTTCATATTCTGTTTCTTGTTATATTGTTTTATTTATTATAACTTTATTATTATTTTTACCTAATCTTTCATTATTCACTGAAATATTCGGTCAATTACAACGTATCTGTTGAATTAAATAATAATATTAATAATAATATTGAAATAATATTATTAATATGCATATACCATGTCCTTACAATGTTCGCAATTGCGTGAAAATTTTACCTTTATATAGAATATGTTTGGCAAAAAGAGATGAAAGATAATTATATTTTCAGATATACATCTGAAAATTATTCTATCATTATTTATATCACTCTTTGTCGAAAGAGTTTATTTCATCTATAAAAATATTCTTTATCTCGTATGGATATGTGCATATACATAATAAATCAACAGTAATCACGCGTATTTTGGGACAAAATATATATAGTAATGTAGTAATCTGTCCCAGTCTAGCCATTTTAAAACACATACGTACATACACATACATGTGTCTACGCAAAATGGATCTTTGAAATGTTTTATTTATCTGCAATATTTGTATGTCCTTAACTTGATACATAGCCCGCGGCTGTGTAACTTTATTTTTTTTTATTTTTATCTTAAAATTACACGTAAAATGTATGATTTATTAAAATTTTTATCACATACAAAAATTTGCAAAAAAAAAAACAATAGTTTGTATATCCAGATGTTAGATTTAAAACGTACTGAATCGAAAACTGAGGCGAAATTTAAGAGATAATTTAGCATTTTTATTTCCATCCATAGAACATTATGTATTTCAACAATGTAACAACAATAATTTATCTGGCACGCGGCACGCGGCAATCGGTATTTATTTCCTTTCTTTTTTTGATTTTTGTTGTCGATGTTTACACAAAATCGTCGTTCGCTGTCATTCGCGTTGCAACGCACGTGTCAGTAAACAGCGAACATGAGTGTTTGGCAATTATGCACTATCTCCTACAAACTGGAATTGCGCGATAATTGCCAGAAGAAAAACTCTATCATTCTGCAGGAACGATTAATGATAATAACGATAACGATCTCGCGTGACTAATTAACTTTTGCGATTAAAAAAATTGTAAAGGCGTGTCGAGGCAACTATTTTTTGGAATTACAGATATCTCGCGCGATGTAAAATAGAGATCAAAATCGCAAAAATTGCAGGCACATATATTAATAAAAATTAGTTATGATTTCAGGATATTTATATAAAAGTTACACGTACAATAATTATCTCCCTTAACAATGCGTCAATTGTGTGTGAATGTTAAATGTGCACTGAATTTTCTGATTAATTATATAAAATTTGCTTATCTTTCGGAGTAATATATATATATATATGAATCACAAAATCGAGTGATTTAAATAATGCAAAATCATATATTGATCATTTATAAACAATATATGCATTCCGTACGATTTATTGCATTGCGTGTGCTGAATTCTGATTGATTCTATATTTTCGAATGGTCCGTCGCATCCTAATAAGGTATTAACTCGACTTTACTAATTGAATATCGTATGGCACAATATTAGGATAAAATAAAATTCACTTTATTCTCAAATTTTTCGAATGTCGCATAATGAAACATTGTAATACAAAATAATTCGATTTAGATTTTAATAATTATAATCGCATCCTTTATTTTAATATTTATCAACCGCGTAGAATAAATGTTTATATATGGCGATTTTGCATTATTTAAACTTTTTACACATCGGTGATATTTCAAAATACAAAAATTTGCCAGATTCATCAAAAATTTGTGAGTATAGTTTTCATACAATCGTAACTTTTCCGTGTTACTCTTTCGTCACTATAAAATTCTTCATTCTTCCGACATTTATAATTAACGTCGAGAATGTCGTGTAAAATGCTGAGTAACTGTCCTGCCCTAGTAATTAATGCGCGATTGTAATTAACTGCATGTTCGCGAATACGAATGTTGTATAATATCATGAAAAAACAATGAAGAAGAAGAGAAAGAGATTTGGAGTGAGTCACTTTTCATTATTTTGTTTATTGTTTGAAATCATAATTATCATACTTGCTATTAATTATTTCTTGAAATATTTATAATTATATATTTAAAACTTGCTATAATTTAAATTTATTTCTATTTTTTTTTTTTTTATACTTTAACATAAACTTCTTTGCATTATAATTCCGCTGCTACGAATTGTAATGAATGACACAAATTTTCTTTTAATTTGAGAGCTATTAGAGCTGAAATTTTTATTTTACGTATGCATATAAAATATATATTTTTCGATTAAATTAGAATATTCCAAGGAGACACAAGATTTGTTGACTTAAGATGGATGAGCTAAGAGATTATTATTAGTAGTAATGCATTGCAAACTAAATTGAATTCTCTCGCTTAATGAAAACTAAGACAAAGAAAAGAAAGTAAAATAAAACAAAAAAATATTAATACTCTTAAAATGCAAAACTCTTATTCAATTTTTTCTGAAACGCAACGTTTATGCATTGATAAAGAACACTACGAACTATAATAGAAAGTATGAATATGGAATGAGCAATTTCTCTTTTACCTGAAAACTTGCGGTGTAACAATATTCTGAGACAAATTGACAAATGAAATATCAAACTTCAGAATCATATCAAACTTCAGAAAATTTCGGTGATAATATACAGATGCCGCATGAAATAATGGAAACGTGAACGAGCGCGTTATTGGAAAAATGTCTCGAATGTTGACAGAACAAGTTATGCAATTTTGATGGAATTCGGAGGAATATGCGTGTATTGTACGTATGAAACCTTGATCGATATCGTTGCACCTATCGTCGTCCGAAAATTCTTTTCTTTTCCTTCGTATTATTAATCACAATACATGCGAACTATGAATTATGTATATTTATGTCTTTCCCTTGTAATAAATTCATGCGGACAGCGTCAGCAACTATTTGTTTTACGCAAAGATGAAGGATCGGAGTATTGGAGCTTATGTATTTCTATTTTTTCGGTTTTCTTCGTCGAGATCTTACTTCGTTCTGGAAATGAATTTAGCAATCTAGACGAAAAGATTCCTATACCTATGTCATTTCATCAATGAAACTGTTAAATACATTTTCAAAATTCTTGCAGAGACGATGTCAATTACTGGCTTTAAATCGCCAATTATTTTCTTAAACTATTTCAGTAATATATGCATTTACTTCATCAATTACATCGGTAAAAAAAGAAGAAGAAGAAGAAGAAGAAGAATTAATGAAGTAATTTAGAGTAACATCTCTTTCTCTTTCTACAAATCATATTCACTTTTTATTAACAACAACATAAAAGTAGCATTAAACATCATACGCGGTCTGTTTTTCCAAATATTGACAGTAATTGAAATGTTATATGGAGAAAACGAGTCTCTTTTTATGCACGATCGTTAAACAACGACGTATAATCTTCTTCTTGGAAATTAAAGACTGCGGTGCATTCATTATCCTCGGTTATCGGTTTTTATCTGGAAAATTACGCAATAATTCAATCAACCCCGTGTATCAGAAAAGTGTTCAGTGCGTGCTCGGGCATGCCACCGACGAAGTAAAGACGCGATAAGTTTCCGTCGTCGTTTGTATCTTCGCGGCGATCGTTCCGCGAAATTAATTACCGTAATAAAAACGACTCGTTTTACTTAGGGTCTCGCGTGCGATACCAGGCATCGCGCCGCTGGCATTATTATGCATTTCCCCGGCGTCGTTTTTCCCTCACGTCGTTTGCTATTTAAAGGATCTGCCGCCGTCGTGAGAAAGTCAAGCGTATAACTTCAACTAACAGCCTAATGACTTCACGACAAAGGTGCGCGTTAATGACATTTTAGTTCGGCGTGCCAACGCCCGTTTGACATTCTTTTTTCTCGCATCCCCACCCCCTTCCCTCCCTCCCTCCCACCCTCCCTCTTCCCAGAGGTAATCCAGCCGTCCGGGTGCTTCCTTCGAAATGAGAAATGACCGACGAGGGATGGTGTGACGCCCAGATTACTCGGGGCTCTCGGGGTGATGCGAGTTAAATCGTTTTTCCCTTCGATACGTCTACGTGACGTATGCAAAATAAGAATCTTACTTCGAGGCTCCCTCAAGAACCACCCCTTCGCGGACGCGGTACGCGCGTCCGTGATGAATATCAGGCCGCTCGATTATAGAGCGCGACGCATGTGAGTGAGATGAAACAGAGTCTATCTGATATACATAGAATCGTTTACGATTTTACCTTGCTTCTGTTTCGCGGTGCGAAGTCCTCTTTGCTAGCTTTCCTGCGCTTGTCCTTCAGGATCATCCTCGCCGCGGCGAACGCCATCTTGTCGTCTTGGCGTACTCTCTTTTTCGACGGTCCCGGGTGAAATAAGCGTAATCTCGTCGGTCGGCTTTTAGCGACTAACGAGCTCTTTACGAACACAGGGTGACGGGAAATCACCGATTCAACAACGATATAACACGATAAAATCTCTCTTTTTTTTTTTGTTTTTTGTTTTTATTGCTCTTATTGCTTCTCGATCGACACGCTCGCGTGCGCGCGCTTATGGTTACGTATGCGTATCACAATATTTAAGTGTACATCGCTCGTTTATCGCCTTGTGTGTACTTGTGCGCTCGAGTGTATTTACTGCGTATATATATATATATATATATATATATATATACGTACGATAATTTATGCGAAAGCTACCGACGCTATAACGTCGCGTCGTCGTGATCACACTATTCGTTTTATCGCGTTTTACCCTTATCGTTACCCGTTTAACTACCGCCTCGTCGTTGTATCGTCATCGTCATCATCGCTCCCATTCTCGTTCTCGTCGTCGTCAGAGTCGCCGTGTCGCGAAGCCTTGTCTCTCGACCCCGATCTATTCCCTTTAACGCTTTTTCCCTACTCCCTCGGCGGAGAGATTTCCCCGCTTCCGCTTGTCTTTCGTTTCAGACACCGCTTGACCTGGGACAACGCGCGCGAGGAACACAATGAACACTATCGATTATGTTTCGAACGCTTGGATGCATAGCGAACGGTTGTAACGAAATGTATCGTCGTGTCGACGGTAGCCGGGATGCGGCTCCTCACTTCATCGCGACAGTGACGGATCCCCGATCGGGAATATCCGGTAGCACCGGAAACGGACCGACGACGGCGACGAGGCCGGCGGCGTCGTACTCCTGCCGGCGACGGCGACGATTTTTCTCGGGGGTGCTGCTCGGGGGTGGCGGGAGCTCACGAAAGCTCATCGGGAACATTTGCCCCGCCGTGACGTAATGATTACGCGAGCCCTCGGCTCGACACTGTCGTTCGTATTCCGCTCTCGGCTCGGTTACGTTCCGCACGCGAGATGACGAATATACCGGCACAGGTTTCTGGCGCTTTCTGGCACGATCCGGCGATTACGATCGCGAACGGTGACGCACGCCTTCGCACGTCGATCAGGCGACGATTATCCTAATTACGATCATCAATCTAGAAAGAGAGAAAGAAAGGGGAGGGTGGGTTCGTGGCCTGTTTTCGCACACGGGATCTACATTTTACACGCGAGACTCGCATAATCAATCGCGTTAGCAACTCGCATTAGCAACTCGTTTCCCCGAGGAGGAGCCGACCGGAAGTCGATAAATCGATGGAGAGCGGAGTGTTGAAAGGAATTCATATTTTCAGCACGAAGTAAGGATAGTGCGGGTATGAAACTGATCGGCAATTAAACTGTCTACCTCACAATTCTCAACAAAATAATCTATCAGAATTCAGGAAACATGTTTCTTACAGACGAAATAAAAGAGGTCAAACGTGAAACAAAAATTTCAAAGTCGAGAAGGAGTTAGAATAAGATGAAGTGTCAAAGTTCATCAGGAATTTTAGCATATAAATACGAGATACGAGATATTGAGACGTCGTATGTTAAAACTTTTTAGAATAAATATCTCGACAACTAACTCAGTTTCAAATGCAACATTGGCGAATAAAGTTCCAAGGACAAGCTTAAAAAGTTGGAGAAAAGTTGGAAAAATGTTTCTCTCAGTCTACTTCGAAACGGAATTTTGGAACCTTAACAGAAACAGTAATTTTGGTAATGCAAAATAATAATCGGACATTTGCGGAGATTAAATAATATTATTATTTTGTTAATTTTTTTCTGGCACTTTTTCTAGCACAAAAACTATCCGGTTTCCTCCGCGAAGTGATATTCAGTTCATTTCATTCCGCTCATTACGAAGTAGTACAGCAATTTAGTTCCGCAATTTCTCGATTGTCACTCCATACACATTGTGTCTCTCCGCGTTCGCGCGCGTTCCAAACGCGCGTTAGATCCTCGAATCGAATGTCCCGCGAACACATTATTGCCAGCATTCTCGCGAAACTCGCGAAACTCACGCCGCGAAATTCCGTGCTCGTCCGACGTATCGTGAAATCGGTGTTACTCCGCTTGGCAGCTCGCACCTCGCCGTTGCGTTGTCGCCGTTCCGCTCGCACTCGTGCGTTTCTCTACTCTAGAGGGAAGAGAGAGAGAAAACCTTGAGAGCCCACGTGCACCCCGTGTCGTTAATATTTCAGGGCGCGTTATCGGACGGCACGACGTCGCGACGTCGACGATGCACGCGTCGCCTTGCAGCATGCATTTCGCGCGAGCGACACGCATGCATCGAGAAAACTCTCTCCGTCGTTGATCCGTTCGACGAAGCCGTTTATACGGATATCGGCTAAATATTCCGCGCCTGACTTTTCAGGAAAGGAAACTACGAAGTAAACGTTTAAAGTTTCCTTCCCGGAGAGAGAAGACCGCGCGATGCATTTTGCGCCGTGGAAATAATTCGCGAAACGGCAAATCTAATCTCCTGGTCTATGCGGAAATGCATTTTGCATATACGAGAAAAATAGATTCGAGGTACAAAGCGTCCTAAATTCACAATCTTTCCATTTAATGGTACGTTCTTTGAATTTAAAGTCGATCCTTCCCACGAAACTTTGAAATTGTCAGTATAAACTGTCTCTCTAAGAGCGCAATTACATTTAAAATTATATTTCTGTTGAAGTAAATTTCATTTCAAATAAACTGAAAGGGAGATTTTTTTTGTTCTCCAACTACCTCGATCTACGTCCTTGAAACTTTGTTCGCCAATTTTGCATTGGAAACTGAGTTGCCGGGATATCCACTCTTAAAAATTTTAACGAATAATGACGTCTCATTAAATTTGTGCTATTAAAAAAAAAAAAATCAATTCTAAGTTTAGCGACATTTAGATACGTCATTTAGTGAACAAAGTGAAATTTGCACCGTGCATGATATCGGTAAAACGGAACTTTTATTATATTGAAATCCGATCGAAATCAAGATAACAAATTTTCAAAACTAATTCAATTCATAGGATCAGGCTTATTGTTTCGCTTGTATAAAGTTAGCGAAACGAGTGATCGTTGTCAGATACATCGAAATAATCTAGAGAGGGCCGAGCATGTAACAAAATGCTGAAATAGTGTATCCGCGCTCGGACGTGCGGATGAATTCCGGATTGAAAATCCGGGTTTCAAATCGGGCTGTAATCGAATTTCATTCATTGCCATGATATGTCAAGTATGCGAGTTTTTTTAGATGGTATTACACGGTTGTTATCCAAAAATAGGGAGAAATTCTACCGAGAGAGAGAGAGAGAGAGAGAGAGAGAGAGAGAGAGAGAGAGAGAGAGAGAGAGAGAGAGAGAGAGAGAGAGAGAGAGAGAGAGAGAGAGAGAGAGAGAGAGAGAGAGAGAGAGAGAGAGAGAGAGAGAGAGAGAGAAAGAGAGCCCGTTGGAGACCCGACACGAAGACGCCAATGCTAAGCATCAATAGACAAGAAATCATTTTATACGATTCCCCTTTCCCACACGTTGCGAATGAGCGTCGCGTCACTCTTGCAAATCGAAAACGTTCAATTTCTCGTACTCCTCGACCCATCTTCGCTACTCTCGTGGGAACTTGGTGTACGAGTATTGATCATTCCCAGGCTGCAGCTCCCTTCTTCCCGCCCCGCCTCCTCGGCCCCCGGTATCCTATGACCATCATTCCGCGTCCTTCGACCTCCGATCTCTGACCTCCGACCTCTGTACCTAAATCTAACCCCCTCTCCTCCCGCATCGCGCCACTCTGTCCTTGCCCCCGGGCTTTCCGCGTTGCGATATCACGATGCGATTTTGCAATTTTGATATAATTTTTCGGTGAAAACCTGAATCTTTTCGTGTAGCTAAGTCAGAATTTTGAGAAAGATAAAAAATTTTGTTTAGAACACGTCAAACAAAACTTTGTACAATATTATTTATAGTAAAGTCAAAATCATATCATATCATAATTAAATATTACTTTATTATTATTAAAACAGATCGATCAAACAGTCATGTTTGTTTTTAAGTAAAAAGTAGCTACTTATTACATCAAGTATCGTAAGTATAGAAACATATTGTAATAGTAACGAGATTACTATCGAATTTAGTTTTCCAAACTTTATCGTAAATATAAAATATTAGAGTGCATTGCCGGAACAAAATTTAAGAGATGGAAAGTTTCCAAAGGTTAGCTATCATATAATATTAATAGTACCAGTCCCTCTCGAGCGAATTGATTTTTTTTTTTTATAACGGGAAACCAGGTGTCACATGGTAGAACAAGTCCACTGAGTACCAAATTTACACCTGTTGCCGATAATATCCCACAAAGAAACTACATGCCCATTGCGACCCTTGGGTGCACCTAGTGACGTCACGTGACGTCACTGATTGCAATTTAATATCGTGATCAGCGACGCATCACCTCGTCTCCGATGGTCCCGTGAGTCCCATAACTCCCGGAACACCTTACGAAACTAACACCCAAGTGAAAAACAGAAATGTGTGTGTGTGTGTGTGTGTGTGTGTGTGTGTTTGTGTGTGTGTGCGTGCGCGCACGTAAATGCGCGCGCACAATTATCCAGGTTCACGTCCTACTTACGATATCGAACTGCACGAGAGTTGGCCGTTCCGCAAAACGTTTCTGCCATTGACCGTTTACTTGCGATTACGAATTGCACTGCTATTATCTTACTTCTCAATATCCTCGATGAGATATTATTAGTCACATCTTTCAATGAATTAAATTTTTTTTAATTTATATAATAATTTTTCATTTCGAGATCTACTGACTTTGGAGGTATTCTGTTTAAATTTTAATTTTGTTACACTATTTTTGTATCACCCTATTATGTGCCACATACATAATTGGAAACAATAAGCATTTATATTTAAAAATTGCGTTCAGTTAATATAAATTAGAATTTAGAAATTCCTTTAGATCTATATAATATTTAATGTTAAATGATTTTGTTAAATATATGTATTAAATGTAGTATTAAAATTATTAATTATTAGGATAGCACGATAAGTTAATAGCAGTGACAAATAGTACTTATTTTTTCAAAAGTTATTATCAATTCCTGTTAAATTGGGGAGATCTAAATTCACGTGTTGTTCGAGAAGAATTTCAGGCATTTTAAGTCAAATCGCGATATCTCTCTTCTTGCAGCACGTGGAAAACGCTGATAAGTTTTCCACGAATATGTGCGAATGTTTGCGAGATCGATTGGGTATTAAATGAAACCGCGGGAATCCTCAGAAATCAGAATTTCGCTATTTGTCGCTTTCGTTAATTCCCGAAAAGCATACCGCATAAATTCCATGCCGTTTATCGGCATTCCCTTTGTGAGCAGATGATGTCTGTTAACGCGCTTTCTTTTTTCAGTCATTATTCCGCCATTTATTAGCTCGATAAGTGGAAAACGATCAACATAAAATTTATCGTTCACCACAGTGACGTCGAGTATCACAAGTTGATTAATCGAATCGACAAACAATATTCGCATTATCGCGTTCGCGTTCACATCGAGAGCAGGAATTCTTTCTGCGGCGGCATACGGGAATGTTATCATTCATTATCGAGATACAGGCAAAAAGCAATGTATCAGTTTAAAAAAGAAAGAAAAAAATCTATGAAATTCCAATGGCATCAATGAACTGTGAGAAGTACAAAAGAGCATTCAACCGTTGTTAAACTGTTCATCGATATCGAACAGCAAAATTTCTGTTCGCTATACTCAGTTGTAAATGTGATTGTTTCTGAGTAATCGAGCAAAATTTAAAACTATAATAAATAAAATATATGATATAATATATAGTTATTAGATTGTTAAAATATTGGATCACAATAAAAATATATAAAATATATAATTATACTGTATATTTTTAATAATAAATGAAATGAAAAATTGGAAAATTTCTTTCAAAGTAAAAATTGTTAAATATCTTGAACATAGGCATATTTTCATGTAATTTGTATAGATCAAAGTCTTCACAAAGGCCTTTTCTTCATTACTTTGATTAATCTTATTCGTTAACGTATACTGTTCAATTCATCTCTTTGTTATTATACAATTCAAAAGGTATTTATTTTGTAGTCGGGTGGAAAATATAATTAAATTTATGTTCGCATTATATTATCAGTTATTATTTTACTTAATTTGCGTTGACCAGAAGCAATATTTTGCATAAAATTTCAAATTCATCTCACGCCGCAAAATTGTTTGTATAGGAATTTAATGACCGCAATAACAAATAATAATTGATGGACTTTCCATTAACTATCCATCGCATCTCCAGAATTTTCGCGCGAAATACAGTCGCATATAATTCAGTTAATTACCGTTTCGGTGTATGTGACGTGTGTGCAATGTAATTCCGTTTAACGGCTCTTTAGCAACGCGAAGGCTTAAATGCCGCTTTCATATTTCCCGTCGGCCTTGGGTTTTCATTTCAGTTTTTACTTAAACAACGATTGCAAGTACTCGCGATATATAGCAAACTATTCTCATTACGGTAATGCAACCGCGTTTCATTTTCGTGTGTGGTATTAATGCGGTACGTGGGAAACATTCCAATTTATCGTCGTTATTCTTGAACAAGCAAAAAACTGTAGATGTTTCGTAGAATTCAAACTTTCGTTAACTTTTCCAAGACTCATTCGGCGAAGAATCTCGATTAGATCGACATATTCCAGTCAAAATCAAGCGACTGTGGACCTGAATGATAACGAGACACGTGTTTCTCTCTCAGAGAAAACCACCGAGTTACAATCTTATTTAAAATACGTGCACCCCAAAATATCGTGGCCAATTCTTCCTATTGATCATCTGGACTGTGTCCAGAATAATAACGAATTTGGCTAATTAATAAATTTTTTTTCTTCCTTTTTAGATAATTAATAGATATAATTATTTGATATGAATGATTGGCAATTTATTAACAGGCCAGATAACAACTGTTTCATAAATAATTATGAGCAAACATTAAAAGGAATTGTACGATAAAAAAAAAGATTAAAAAAAGTGACGTTTGCGCTCAGTATGTCTTGCTTCTACTTTCTCTTTCAAATTCGCAACGTAATTTTTGTGAAAAAGATGACAAGAAATTACTCGTTACGGAAAATATCTATTTCACGGAAGTGTTACCTCACAGATTTCAAATGTTCATATTGTACGAGAATCGCGAATTTCTCTCTCTAAGAGTCCCCCGTCAAATTAAATTTCATCTATACTTTATAAGCCGGCTATTCCACAATGCATCGTACATGCAAATTTTGCGGGCGTGTCTTGTTCGTTTGATGGCACTATATCTTAAACGTTATATGTAACGATAATAACATCGTTTAACAAAGATTAAATTGTTTCCAATTTACATGAAATATTTCCACGACAAAATTCGAAATTCTCAA